>NW_018405900.1:1377172-1449926 GCF_002113885.1 Mizuhopecten yessoensis
ACCTAGTATACCAGGTCTATATAGGGTCACTATGGAACATGTCAGACTACAGTCTCAGACATTACCTAGTATACCAGGTCTATATAGGGTCACTATGGAACATGTCAGACTACAGTCTCACACACTACCTAGTATACCAGGTCTAAAAAACGGAACAAGAGATACATATTAATGTATATATTGGCGGCAAGCCAGGTGTTTGTTTATGGCTGAACGTACTCGAACAGCCGTTTCAGAACGAGTACCTAAAGAAACACAACCGGAAAGAGAGAGAAAATAAGAAAGAGAGAAAGCATAAAGGGATGATAGGAAGCGAAAATATCTGGGGTGTTGCAATTAACAGCAAATCAATCTTGGTCTTTTCCATGTACAGTTCTTTGAATATAAAGATGGAGGGGATTCGCCGTTTACTATACAACTGCAGTGGTACAGCAGGTGATATGCCGGGCTCGTGACCGAAGGGTTGCGAGTTCGAGTTACGGCACTGTGTTGTATCTTTGAGCAAGATACTTTACTCCGCTTGTTCCAGTCCATTCAGCTGTAAATGAGTACGTGATTGTACAGTGATAGAATTATAGAATGCTAGCTGTGTGCGCCGAAATGGCAGCACCGACTGTATGCTCCCCAGGGAGTTGAGAGAGGTATTGGCTTGTTGCAAATGCCCTATTACCACGGATAATAATTTGTGAACCGCTTTGAGACGACCTACAAACTAGGTTATGATTAAGCGGTATATAAGAGCCTCGAACTTTTTGTATTATTATTATTATTGGTTTCTTCAATATCCCCTAAACAGACGACAGAGGTGAAACCATCAGCCGAGTCTGCAGTAGGGGCGGGTGGGTTAGGATAATGCTACATTATTCGCCACCTGCGACAAGCTTATTATTTCCTCTAAATTGAACAGGTCTTAGCTAGGTGGAAAGGTGTTTTATCAAGAGTTTTTCGACAACCTCGCAAATAGGGTTGTCAATCGACAAGACATTTTCCCTCTACGTCACATGTAAAACACATACAGGACACGGGCATCCAATCCGGAACTCAAAGCAGAGATTCTGTTTACGTGTATCATCTTTGATTGTCGAATGTAACGAAAGCAGACTTTAAAAAAAAAATACAATGCCCTCGTGACGAATCATAAATAGTATATGCAGGTTTTTGTTAATTGCTTCACAATGAGGTTTCTAAAAAAATTGACTAACGTTTTTTGATACGAACGAACGGTCGCGCATTACAACATGGCAACGGACAAGCTGCATTTATTACATCATTAAACATGTCCATCGTTATCTTATGCAAGACGTTGATCACAACGATTATTTTGAATTTAGTTGTCATAAAATTAGCAACAATGTCAAATATGTATTTGACATTGCACGAGATTTGGATAGGCGGGGGTTATAATCGAAACTACGAGTTACCTTCCTTCGAATGATATGTTCTGCTGTGATTAGGCCCTATTGATTTCTTTACCTTGAATTGCTATTTCAGTCTTATCCCTCCAAATACATTTATATAAAATATCTGCCGTTTATCTTTAAAAAGAAATCCATTCAAATTATACGAAACACAAAAAAATAATAAGACAATGTTTCGAATTCACAGTGAAGAGATGTGTCCGTCGAATGGTCTAGGCCAGTGTAACCTTATCTATATCGCCTTTAACAGGGTATACAGGTATCTCCCTTCACGTCTATACACTTCGTCATCGTCAGACAAAAAAGTCAGAAAGAACGCGGTTCAGATTTCAGATATAATCTAAATTAATCTATTTTTGTCGTACTTCGTGATTGGTCTCTTCCTTGTACACCGAACTCTCGTCGGTATCTTGCCCATATTGTAATGCAAGTAGGGCTATATTTGTCACCACTTAACTGACAATGCAGTACTTGTTAGCGCTAATCTACATATTGACTTGACAATTGGCTATTTAGTTAGTCATTTTTTTTCTGTCGTAGTCCATTTTCGTTGCCCTTGACAACAAACAAAATAGCAATGCTTATAACAAAGAGGACTAAAATGTGCACGAGGAAGGATTGGTAATGCTAATGACAAAATAAAAAATAAAAAATAAACCCATCCAAAACATCAAATCAAATCAAAAACATAAAAAGCTGACAATGCTTATGGCAATGAAGAATGACGACGTAGATTGATATTTTATAAAACAAATTAACTTTGATACATATATATAACACATCCGGTACTTCTTCGATATCTTCAAAAGAAAAACAAATCGTCGCGATCAAATACTTAGCACTACTAAGTTAATAACAACGCATACAAAATGGAAGACACTCATTTGGTACTCCGTACCGACCATCTCTCATAACGGAGTAAGAAATGCGATACATATTTCAAATATTTATAAGTTCGAAAATAAACACGGACTGTTTGTATCCAGATCTATTCGTTCTCCGACAAACATTATTCCGGAAACATCAGTTTTCGAACGACAATTATTTCAGACCTGAATCCATTTTAAGAGGCAGTTGCTGTATCAATAATCTGGGACACTGTTAAGCCAAAGTTTTCGTATTGTTCTACCTAAAACTTCGATATAGTGCCATCCTTTTTTGTCATCTCGCTTACCGCCAATGTAGTTCAAGGTCAATTTGTTTAGGGTTTTTTGTTTACAATGCTTTTATAGATTTCCCTCGATATATTGACTAACTAGACATTACGTCAAATTTGACTTGACAAATACTGTCAGTATAACGAAATGTAAGCGCATATTTCTAAATAAAAGAAGTTATCAAAATTTCTTATAATAACAAATCAATTATAAGTTTCATTGGTATAAAACATACTCATCGCTTTGCAGAAATTAGCAAATCCTTCGCCTTCTCCAATGGGTTGTGTTCCTTCCCATGTTCCTTCAAATACAGACGCCATATTGTTAATTTAGATGTACTTCTTCCGTGTACCACGTTGCTTGGTCTGTCGGGGAATGAGAGGTTGAGTCCGTGCTCGTCTGTTTATATAGAAGAACACGTGACTCATTGGTAGAGTCATTATTATACGGCAGCCCAGGAGGGGCGATACGTTTAATTTAAATCAACCTGGAATGTTTTACAACGATTGTGCAACCAATGTTTATTTTTATATAAACTATTGTTAGAAAGATTGATTGCATATTACATATACGTATTGTACATTGTATTTTATTTTTGTTTATTCATTTTTTTTAATTTTTTTTTTTTACACCCAAACAATATATATTGTTTGTTTAATCCATTTTAAACCGTTATTTTAATCCGATATACCAAATTCTGTTCCTCTGCAATTGTACATGTATTTAAAATTAATTTCCTCGACCTCCTTGTGTTTCAACTACTTTTGGATTGGTATTCTAGTTTATTTATATGATAGCTTTATCTTGTGATGCGAAGATTCTGTTGCAACTTGAGTTTTTACTAGCGACATTGAACAGAACTAATAACCGGATTTTTGCAACAGTATAATCACGATACAATGACACAAAGATCGAAACACAATGGGGTTTGGTTTAAACGGTATTTAACTCAATAATTAGGCAATGTTATTATATACATGCAATTTCAGAGGGATTGACAAACAAGCTTAGAAAATATACGTACATATGTAGATGTATTTATTCGTGTGACTGATTATATTAGTCATATGTACCCCAGATGAATTCATTCACTGACCTCCATGTCACAAGTGTTTTGTGTCAGTTTAAGTGATTTTTTAAATCAGGGTTAAACATTCTCGCCAACAGCTAAATGGGCCAGGTCACTTCCGTTTTATCGGTTACAGCGAGTGTATAACAATCTGAAGTGACCAGTGATCGATTCCTGGTCTAGCCCCTTTGAAAGTATGTCCCTTTCATAAAACTATTATTGATTAAGAAACAGTTTCCAACACATAGTTACTGTATTTGGTAGTGGTACGGGGATACCTCAAGGGATGACAAAAATAAAGGATAAAGTAGCAATTGCTACAAAAAGTTTATATCGCTCTGATACACTGATTGTTAATCTACGGATGTCACTGGCCAATTCTGTAACTATGTATTGAACTCCCTCGCCCCACTACCCCTCCACTACCCCTCCACCAGTACCCCCACTACCCCTCCACCACTACCCCCCCAACTACCCCTCCACTACCCCTCCACTACCCCTCCACCACCCATCCACTACCCCTCCACCACAACCCCCACTACCCCTCCACTACCCCTCCACTACCCACACACCCACCCCACTGTTACGACTTCTGACTATTACTTTCATAATTTAATTTCTTAAAAAAAAAAGAAAACATACACAAAAATATCAACTGGGTTTTTCAGGGTAAAAATGCGAATGGACCTGACAAGGATTCGAACCCTGGACCTCAAATTATTATACCACCGATATATATACATATATACATAACCTGAGTTATCTGGTCACTGATATATATATACAATAAAAACATTTTTTTCAGATCGTCCGCTAGGCCTTTCTGCCTTCTAGGGCTTCTTCAGGCGGATTGATGTTTATTTATCACCGTTGGTTACATGACGTCATCAATATTTGTATAGTCAACAATTTTAGTGACGTCATAAATAAACAAATAAATGGTACGTGTATATATGTAACAGAGGAAAAATTTAGTATATATATTATTATACCACCGATATATATACATATATACATAACCTGAGTTATCTGGTCACCGATATATATATATATATATATACATGTATACATATATCTAAATTAATATATATGTACATAATATAACCGGAGTTATCTGGTCACTGATATATATATATATATATATATATTTATAACCTGAGTTATATGGTCACCGATTTATATACATATATATATATAACCTGAGTTATCTGGTCCACGTTATTGCATTGACCCAGTCGCGCTGCACTAAACCGAAATTAAGGGGAGATTACTCTATGTACAAACAACTACATTGGAATTTTACTAATGTTATCCCCACAGTGGGACAGGGGCGTTGACTTACGTCATGTTTACGTACCCTAATTACACTGGTGTGGCGGTAACATACGTCACGTGTAAGTGTTTGCGTTGTGTTGTTTTTCCTCTGTTACATATATACACGTACCATTTATCTCTTACTTAACACTATATACATATATATAGTACAACACTACGTATATATTACGAATGTGTTTAATGTAGATAAACTAGCGTGCGGAAATGTATGACATTTTACGGATAAGTGCAAACAAGTACACACGGATACAACGTTATTAAATTAAAGTGTAAAGAAATTATACACATATGTAATGATTATTACAAAAATGCCGCTGCGGTTAAGATGCCAGGTTTTCTCAGCCTAGAGGGTATAAGCCCTTTCTATTTCCACTGTTAACTGATGTAACAACCCACGTAGACATTGCCTGTTTCTTGTGAGCGTGTATTGAGTAACCAAATAAAAGATGTAATGATTTAAAATTCATAAAACTAAAGAGATTAAGATGGCGCATTGATGGGATAAAAACGATCATTATTTTAGTTACGAGCTAAATTCAAGTACCTGTGATTGCTTGTCAATGACTATGGTTGTCTATACCATAACAGTTTAATGCTATTACCATCATGTATATTAAGGCATGTACTGTAATTACTTATGTAATGGGTTGTTCAAGTATGCGTGCTATGTACATGGAGATTGAATGTGATTTGCACTTCTTTGAGCGTCATAAAGACCAAGTTATAGATAAACTGAAATCCAATCATCTAAAGTTACAGTGTTTTTTTTTTATTTTCCAAACTCTCCAATCCATTTGCGTGCTTGCTTTCGTAAATAGAAAAGAAATGTATACGTTATTTTGTACTTCAGTTTTCAAGGAGCTTTAATAGAGATACGCAACATAGAAATTTGCTGATCCGCTGTTTTTAATGAACTCAAGAATTAACGAGTTTGGCTGTACTTTATTGGAACAATGTATCATGTCATAACGGAACGGATACAAATTTACAATATGTCGCATTTTTGAATTTTGCTTAGAGACGGACAGGTTGACAATATAGATTATTTTCGCTGTAAAGACAGAGTACACTCATGTGAAACATTATACTTGTGTGGCACGTTACAACTGTTGTGACACATGACAATAGTGAAATAGTGTACTGTTGTGACACATGACACAAGTGACATTACACTGTTGTCACACTTAACACCGTTGTGACACATTACACTGTTGTCACACTTAACACCGTTGTGACACATTACACTGTTGTCACACATTACACAAGTGACATTACACTATTGTGACACATGACAATAGTGCCATTACACTGTTGTGACGCGTGACAATAGTGACATTACACTATTGTGACACATGACAATAGTGAAATAGTGTACTGTTGTGACACATGACACAAGTGACATTACACTATTGTGACACATGACAATAGTTAAATAGTGTACTGTTGTGACCCATTACACTAGTGACATTACATTGTTGTGACACATGACAATATTGTGACACATAACACTGTTGTGACACAAGACACTGTGACACATGACAATAGTTAAATAGTGTACTGTTGTGACCCATTACACTAGTGACATTACATTGTTGTGACACATGACAATAGTTAAATAGTGTACTGTTGTGACCCATTACACTAGTGACATTACATTGTTGTGACACATGACAATAGTGAAATAGTGTACTGTTGTGACACATTACATAAGTGACATTACACTGTTGTGGCACATTACACTAGTGACATTACATTGTTGTGACACATGACAATGGTGACATTACACTGTTGTGGCACATTACACTAGTGACATTACATTGTTGTGACACATGACAATAGCGACATTACACTGTTGTGGCACATGACAATAGTGACATGACACTGCTGTGACACATGACAATAGTGAAAAAGTGTACTGTTGTGACACATGACAATATTGTGACACATACCACTGTTACTGTTGTGACACATGACAATAGTGAAATAGTGCACTGTTGTGACACATTACTCTAGTGACATTACACTGTTTTGACACATTACACTAGTGACTGTACACTGTCGTGACACATGACAATAGTGAAATAGTGCACTGTTGTGACACATTACATAAGTGACATTACACTGTTGTCATGTGTCACAACAGGGTAATGTCACTAGTGTAATGTGTCGCAACAGTGTAATGTCACTTGGGTAATGTGTCACAACAGTGCAATGTCACTATTGTCATGTATCACAACAGTGTAATGTCAATAGTGTAATGTGTCACAACAGCGTAATGTCACTATTGTCATATGTCACAACAGTGTAATGTAACTTGTGTAATGTGTCACAATAGTGTAATGTCACTATTGTCACGCGTCACAACAGTGTAATGTCCCTATTGTCATGTGTCACAATAGTGTAATGTCACTTGTGTAACGTGTCACAACAGTGTAATGCCACTATTGTCATGTGTCACGACAGTGTACAGTCACTAGTGTAATGTGTCACACCAGTGTAATGTCACTCTTGTCATGTGTCACAACAGGGTAATGTCACTAGTGTAATGGGTCACAACAGTACACTATTTAACTATTGTCATGTGTCACAGTGTCTTGTGTCACAACAGTGTTATGTGTCACAATATTGTCATGTGTCACAACAGTTGTAACGTGCCATACAAGTATAATGTTTCACATGAGTTTGGCTGTACTTTATTGGAACAATGTATCATGTCATAACGGAACGGATACAAATTTACCATATGTCGCATTTTTGAATTTTGCTTAGAGACGGACAGGTTGACAATATAGATTATTTTCGCTGTAAAGACAGAGTACACTCATGTGAAACATTATACTTGTGTGGCACATTACAACTGTTGTGACACATGACACTGTTGTGACACATGACACTGTTGAGAACATGACAATAGTGACATAACACTGTTGTGACACAAGACACTGTGACACATGACAATAGTGACATTGCACTGTTGTGACACATTACTCTAGTGACATTACACTGTTGCGACACATGACAATAGTGACATGACACTGCTGTGACACATGACAATAGTTAAATAGTGTACTGTTGTGACACATTACAAAAGTGACATTACACAGTTGTGACGCATGACAATAGTCACATTACACTGTTGTGACATATGACAATAGTGACATTACGCTGTTGTGACACATTACACAAGTGACATTACCCTGTTGTGACACATGACAATAGTTAAATAGTGTACTGTTGTGACCCATTACACTAGTGACATTACATTGTTGTGACACATGACAATAGTGCCATAACACTGTTGTGACACATACCACTGTTACTGTTGTGACACATGACACAAGTGACATTACACTATTGTGACACATGACAATAGTGTCATTACACTGTTGTGACACGTGACAATAGTGACATTACACTATTGTGACACATTACACAAGTTACATTACACTGTTGTGACGCATGTCAATAGTGGCATTACACTGTTGTGACACAGGACAATAGTGAAATAGTGTACTGTTGTGGCACATTACACAAGTGACATTACACTATTGTGACACATGACAATAGTGCCATAACACTGTTGTGACACATACCACTGTTGTGACACATACCACTGTTGTGACACATACCAGTGACATTACACTGTTGTGGCACATGACAATAGTGACATTACACTATTGTGACACATTACACAAGTGACGTTACACTGCTGTGACACATGACAATAGTGAAAAAGTGTACTGTTGTGACACATGACACTGTTGTGACACACCACCCTGTTGTGTAGCATAGCTACGATGGCCGATAGCGGCCGACAAAACACTTAGATTGGTAAAAAGTGTTCTGTTTTACAGTTTGTCAAATTATAAGTGGGCATTTTACACATTTTATAAAAAGTGTAAACTGTCATGACACTCTGTCAATTCATACATGGCAGTTTACTGATTTTACTTTCACAAAATAAACATTGGGGGAGGAGGGAGAGATGGAAGTAGGGTCGCTTTCCAATGGCTGAGCAGAACAGAGTATGCTATTTCCATGAAATTACTTTACTTTTAGCATAAATCACAAGGATTAGACGGTATTTTTAACTGTTCATCGTGTACACTGGGATCAAGTTGGAGTTCCATCTATGAAGTACGTAAATCTATGCTGTTTAAAAAGTATTTATATTATAAATACTTTTATAAGGATTTATTGACGATGACAAGTTCAATACTGAAGGTAGCCCTAAACTCTACTTGCGGCAAGATAACCTTTCTTTGTCATGTTACACAACGTGTGCTTGGTTTGAAGGTTACAAAGAGGAGGCTAATATACAATTATGGACTTCAGGTGAGGTCTTTCCCTGATTTACGGACCTGGACTGAACAATATTCACAGAAGCCGACGCATGACAATATTTTGACACATAACACTGCTTTGACATGTTACCCTGTTGTGATACATAACACTGTTGTGACACATAACACTGTTGTGACACAAGACACTATTGTGGCACGTGACACATTACACCGTTGTAACACATTACACTGTTGTGTCATATAAGCCTGTTGGTACACATGACACTGTTGTGTCACATAACACTGTTGTGACACATGACAATATTATGACACATAACACTGTTGTGACACAAGACACTATTGTGGCACGTGACACATTACACCGTTTTAACACATTACACTGTTGTGTCATATAAGCCTGTTGCTACACATGACACTGTTGTGTCACATAACACTGTTGTGACACATTACACTGTTGTGACACATTACACTGTTGTGACACACGACACTATTGTGGCACGTGACACGTTACACCGTTGTGACACATTACACTGTTGGGACACATGACACTATTGTGGCACATGACACGTTACACCGTTGTGACACATTACACTGTTGTCACACGTAACACCGTTGTGACACATTGCACTGTTGTCACACGTAACACTATTGTGTCACATAATGCTGTTTTGTCCCATTAGACTGTGACACGTTACACGGGTGTAACACATGTCACTGTATATAGTGACGCGTTACACTGTTGTGACACGTGACACTGTTCTGTCCCATAATACTGTCGTGACACGTTAAACTCTTGTAACACATGTCACTGTATATAGTGATACGTTATACTGTTGTGACACGTGACACTGTTCTGTCCCATAATACTGTCGTGACACGTTACACTGTTGGAACACATGTCACTGTATATAGTGACACGTTATACTGTTGTGACACGCGACACTGTTATGTCACATAATACTGTCGTGACACGTTACACTGTTGGAACACATGTCACTGTATATAGTGACGCGTTACACTGTTGTGACACGTGACACTGTTCTGTCCCATAATACTGTCGTGACACGTTACACTGTTGTAACACGTTTCAATGTATATAGTGACACGTTATACTGTTGTGACACATGACACTGTTGAGACACATAACCCTGTTGTGACACATACCACTGTTGTGACCCATAACACTGTTGTGACACATGACAATATTGTGACACATTCCACTGTTGTGACACATAACACTGTTGTGACCCATTACACTGTTGTCAGACGTATTACCGTTGTGTCATATAAGCCTGTTGGTACACATGTCACTGTTGTATCACATGACAATATTGTGACACATAACACTGTTGTGACCCATGACACTATTGTACCACGTTACACCGTTGTGACACATTACACTGTTGTGACACATTACACTGTTGTGAAACATTACACTGTTGTGACATATGACACTGTTGTGGCACGTAACACCGTTGTGACACATTGCACTGTTGTCACACGTAACACTATTGTGTCACATAATGCTGTTTTGTCACATTAGACTGTGACACGTTACACTGTTGTAACACGTTTCAATGTATATAGTGACACGTTATACTGTTGTGACACGTGACTCTGTTATGTCACATAATACTGTCGTGACACGTTACACTGTTGGAACACATGTCACTGTATATAGTGATACGTTATACTGTTGTGACACGTGACTCTGTTATGTCACATAATACTGTCGTGACACGTTACACTGTTGTAACGCATGTCACTGTATATAGTGACACGTTATACTGTTGTGACACGTGACACTGTTATGTCACATTACACAGTAGTGACACGTTTCACTGTTGTGAAAAGAAATAACTGTTGAGACAAAGAACACTTCTATGTCATTTCTTTTTCAAGACATCTTTTTATTAACCAGATTGTTTATTTTCTGTGTAATTGTTAGAATAAAAAACAAAATGACAAAGATTGTTTTCTTTGTCAATTTTGAGACAAACACCGTTTAGTTTACGCTGTGGCTTATTTCAGTCTCGTATATTTGAAACAGTGACACGTGTTGCAAACGAAACAAACTTATTTTTGCACTGTTGCTTAAAATCCTTTTTTCAAATGTTCAGAGAGAAAGTACACCCTCATGAATATGTATGTCGAGCCCCTTTGAGCTTTCGTACATAACCAGTACAATTATACCTCCATTGTAATATCAGATCATGGGGATCCATAAGTTCGGTGACATTAAATGCAGTGACGGCTTCGGTAAATTTCCACCGACCTTGACCTTGTTAACTGACCGGGGTGTGTTTACATTTCAAGTGTGGACATTGACGAAACTGTTTGCAGAGACTGAGTACTAGCCATACACTCTAAGGCTTAAAAGTCAACAAAGGCCTTGGATATAATGTGATGTTTAGAAAAACATATATCAATAATTAGTAATCAATAAATGGTACTGTATCGATACAACTAAGTGTACAAAATTCAATGTGTTTATAACTGTTTACCGGAAGCTCGATTATCCGGAATATTCAGGCTTGTTTGCAATTTCGGAATAACGAAGTCATGATAAATAAATAATCAAATATAATGTCATTTCATCGTCAGGAAAGAATATTTTTATAATAGAGAAACAAATGTATTAAAAACAACAACTGTGAGTCAAAGATTTAACCTTAATCATTCTTGTAAGCCAGAATGTAAGCGTGCAGGGGAAGGGTCTAAATGAGGAGGAAACAGGAGAACCAGGAGGCGAAGGGCGAGTGCGTTGCCTAACCGACCACCGATGATAGTCGTGGCTCATCACTGTACAGTACAATCATTAATTGCATTTGGGAGGAAAGCAAAAGACTTTGATCATGGAAATAAAAAAGTTTTTCAGATAAATGGATTCAAGACAAGGTGATTCATCTGCCCAATTTTAAAAGTATTAAAAATACAATCAGTCCCTCAGCCTATAATGACAACTACATAAACCTGTTTATGTGTTTGTAAATGTAGATGCCGACATTCACATTGCCCTCCTATATCTCTCTTTGCTCAGTTAATTTCTACCGTTGTATCTCCAAAATGTAGAAATCGGATCACTTGGCATCTTACATTGGTACATGTCCCTGTCCACCTTTCCAGTAAGTCTGAATATGGTCATAACTGTCACAGGTCACGCGTGCAAACATTTTCTTTCGACCAACCTCTGAATACGACGCCCTGACACAAGTACTTGCCACCATACTTGGGTAATTGTCTTGGACAAATAAAACTATTAGCACAATCCTAATCTAGCGCAATATCTAAAGAGCAAAAGGCGCTAAAATAAGAATACCACTAAAAAAGAATACCGCTAAAATATGTACTTTTACAGCATCTAAACGAAACAGTGTTGCAATTGTGCATTATGCAGTTTTTTTGAAGTCGAGTAAACCAAATAACATGTACGAAATGTACAAGTGTATTAGAATAAGCAATTAACTGACAATCCTAAAGATCCCCGTACCGCTGCCAAAAACTGTATCTGAGTATGGTGAACTTTTTTTTTTTTTACTAGAATAACTATAGTTTATAATGTAATAGAGATGTGTTCAACTGCTTATCCACCCGTTGTCATTATAGTGTGACCGGGCGAAATGCTGTGCTGGTTGTCTTCGGCACGGTATTTCAGTGAGGTACATGTAGCACTATAAAGTCGGCATCAGATCTGCGTTATCACAAGAAGGCAAGTACACCAACATACCCTGTTCCGGCACTCATACACACATGTACGCATACACAACACACATGAAGGCACGTCATTAAACGACCTTAGCTGTTAATAGGACATTAACTAAATAAAACAAAACAAAACCAACTGCCTATCGATTGCCTTACATAGTCACTCGATCTTTTACTGAATAGCGTATGCATGTACAGTTTTTGTGAATCCAAATTACTTCAGTTTCACTGACGATGACTCAATATTGTCGACATAGTCTGTTTCAAGGATAGTAGTTAGGTTCATAAAGTAGAATATACCTACAACGAATCAATCCATACATTATTTATAATTACGGAATTCAATGGGTTTAAAGTCCTATTATTGGCTAGGCCTATACCGTTCAATTTCGTTTCAAAGGCCTTCAGACGCAGGTTTGCACTACACGAGAATGCAAACAGATCGAGTTAAAGGCGCATTGTCTGCTGTTCTTGTGACGCCAAACTGTAGCATTTACATGAAGATTTCTTTATGGATTATTTTTAATATCGAATTTAAACACGAATTAAATGTCTGACTCATATATGTCTCATAAATATGGTTTTTATTTCAACAAAATCAAATGTATTTCAACACAATGAACAGGAACAACCAAAACAGCGAAGGGAATACATAACACATCTACATCGTCGTCTAATAACATATATTTACATTCCCTCTGCAAGTCCTTTCGCAAACACTATTTAAACAAATTGAGTTCATTATATGTATGTTATAACACAAATTGATCCGAGTCACTTTCTATGACTGCATTTGGCTCATTTTCATTTTTCTCGAATAACGTTAAATCATCGTAAGAATCAGACATCCGGTGACGTAAGGCTGCTCCAATCATATAGTCTGCCGGTGACGTAAGGCTGCTCCAATCATATAGTCTGAATTACGATGCATACAATTTAATACTTCAAACAGCAACATTTTTTTTTATTATTTGGTATATCATCATGACGATATGAACAGAAATCGGTTACATCTATTAATTCCTATATAATTCTAACGTGAACTTAATATATTACATTTTACAGGAACATATGCTGCAAAATGATTAGTGATAAAACTACATCACCATGCCTTGTAATATTCGTGTATGTACGTAATACTTGATACCCGATAGCAGGTCTTACAATGCTACATACATATTGAACATTTAATGTCACCACGTCAATGTATGTTAGGTACTGTATTACATTGTACCATGTTTGAACTTTAGGCCTTGTGATTGGCCAATTAAGAATCTCCCTCTCGGGTAAAGATCCTCATATCCACGTACAACGGGATGAAAGAATATTTTTAACCAGCAAAAGTTTTTTAACTGACTCTTTAATCCGGAATTGAATCAACAAATACTTCATTTTACGAAACCTTCGTTATCCGTACTTTTTATCGGACTTACTAGTCCGGATTAATAAGGTTCCTCTCTTAGTTCCGACATTGTTTCGGGTGGAACGTTTGAGTGGTTTTATATAATTTGGTTTCTATTTATGTTTACGTTAATGATATTCTACATGCACAACCTAACATTGTACATTAATGATGTCTTACTGTGCGGTACTTTCGTTTGATTTAACTCTGTTTTGAGAATTTTAAACAATATAATGACTACTGTCGTTCTTTTCCTCACATATACATGTAACAGTTTACAAGTAAACACTATATACAACGTAATACAATACAATAGAAAGCGATACAATACATTACAGTTCATTGAATGTAATGCGTAACAATCGAACGGAAATATACATATTGCAAATAAATAACGTATATTCATGTTCACACTCAAATATCCTTACACACATTTGACAACGGGTTCGGACAGGTCGGATAACAGAGTAAATGTACGAAACGTAAAACTTAAAACTTCAGAGCGATAATTTGTTTCACCATAATTGGTTATTTACAGTCTTAGCATCCTAAATGACATCGAGGCTCCTTGTCCAAGGATGGTCACGTTCTGAAATGAAGATAATGAGAAGGCGTTATTGCCTAGGATGAACACTGTAGCGCTGGCTGTGAGTAGCGAATGCATCATACTCAACAATTGTCGGTAAATCAGACGATAGCGATAAATCATTAAGGGTCCACGTACCACTGCCCACATCTATAACTAAGGATTGGAAACTAGCGACATGAAGTTTACTTTGATAAATCAAATCTTAAAAGAAAACCACATCTCGCGGGACTTTGATGGGAATTGACAACTTAATATGAATTAAACAAAAAATACATTCAACGATAGTGTTCCGAGTTTCAGCTATTAGCTACCTGGTCGACGGAAGTGTCCTGGTCCAATTGTGCAATCCAGTGCTTAAAGCGGTGACAGATGATATAAAAATGTTCAAGATATCTTCGGATGGAAATCGAGGATGTCTGTATTATCTATACTTGGAACAAGGGTGGCTAGACTACCGGAAACAAGGGTGGCCGAGAGGAAGATGACTACAGTACTGGGAGTGAGGCTGGCTGGAATGTATACAGGAGACGAGGATGACTACAGTACTGGGAGTGAGACTGGCTGGAATGTATACTGGAGACGAGGATGACTACAGGACTGGGAGTGAGACTGGCTGGAAAGTATACTGGAGACGAGGATGACTACAGGACTGGGAGTGAGACTGGCTGGGATGTATACTGGGGACGAGGATGACTACAGTACTGGGAGTGAGACTGGCTGGAAAGTATACTGGAGACGAGGATGACTACAGGACTGGGAGTGAGACTGGCTGGAAGGTATACTGGAGACGAGGATGACTACAGGACTGGGAGTGAGACTGGCTGGAATGTATACTGGAGACGAGGATGACTACAATACTGGTAGTGAGGCTGGCTGGAATGTATACTGGAGACGAAGATGACTACAGTACTGGGAGTGAGGCTGGCTGGAATGTATACTGGAGACGAGGATGACTACTGAGATCGAGGCTGGCTGGATTGTACAATGTAAACTGGAGACGAGGATAAGTTCAGTACTGAGAGCGAGGCTGACTGGATTGTATACTTCAGATGGATATGACTACACTTCAAGGAGTGAGGATGACTGAAATATCTACTCGGAAAGGATGGGTAGACAACCAGGAAAATGATGGCTGGATTATATACTGGGAAGGATGACTAGACCACTCGAGCGACGGAGGCTGGGTTATATACGGTGAATAAGGATAACGAGGAGGGCTGGACTCTCTGCCGGGAACATGGATGACTAGGCTACTAGGAACGAGAGTGGTTGCTGATTATCAAGACTCTGACGCATTACTTTAATTCAACTATCTGACATTTAACTATAATCCGATGAAAACCCCCTTTACGTTTCTGCACACATAGGATTCCAATAACAAAACATCCCGATTAACCAGTATCGATTTGTGATCAGAGCAGAAAACGTCCTGACCAACGGGGTTCCGCTGTATTCATGCACCTACAAAAGTGTCGAACACGCAACGATATGATCAAATACTTACTACGTCCATCACATCCCCACTGACTGTCCGCTTGGTCAGAGTCGAATTTCCACTCGGGTCGGATACTGGCTTGATTTCCTCTATCCACGTATCTCCTTCAATGGTATTCGTGAACTGAAAAATATAGAAAAGCGTACAATTGTACACATGACCCCTTCCCCCGGCACGTACAATGTAGCATTTGTAAGGATTTTAAAATAAATAGCATTTAGACATCATCACAAACAAGCCACTTCCGTTGTCGCGCGCATCATTTTAATACAAGCTAACGTTTCTACAAATTGTAGTTTCTAGCAATCGGCATGACAGACTACGGTAACAACGGCTACGAAAAATCAATTGTCTTTTATCAGTTACCAAGACGTACTTACATTCTGAATTGTGCCGTCAATTCTTTCCGATTCAACTTCTTGCCCTAGTTGGAATTCATGGATCCTCACAGGCATTCCCTCTAGACTGGACTTCGACATCCACGTATTCCCTTGTCGAGATAGTTCTAGTATGGCGAATTTACCCTTTACCATCTCTTGAACGTTGACCGGTACATCTGAAAGTAGACACGTCTCAATATTAATTATAAGGCATAGTTTGGAAGATGAGCCTACGACACACACACGTTTTACTAGACATTTAAAATTTGATACATTTAATAGATAAAATTAACCAAAAATGAATAACACTTCACCATACAACTGCTTTGTCCTTCTGGGACTCATAGTGATGCTAGGGGCCAAAAAGGCGGAATTCCCAATTGGTTTAAAGTACTGCTGAAACAGAAGGGGATGGCGTAAAAAACCTTAAGTACTTGAATGTCAAACACTGAAGTAGTACTTTATAGCTGATATATTTGTGAGACGGTATTCATAACATTTGGAGATTTACGAACTCCGTCTTAATGTCCCCTAAAGGACCCCTGTATCACTGCCTATAACTGTAAATATGCATTGAAAACTGCATTTTCCGGCATGGATATATCTTTGATAAAATCGTTTATGAAAAAAGAACCATATCTTTAAAATAAATTGCGGACATGCATATAAACGTTCGTCATCTATCATTTAGCATTATATGATATGATCAAAACTGTTTTTAGCAATAATTACGAACGACTACAACAATATGGCACAATCACAGGTCTTCTGGAAGAAGAGCATTTTCCCTAGCGCAAAGGTGTTCGCAACCTTGAATAACATCAAAAACTGACCAATCGCTAGGTGGATATCTGTCCTTTGAACACACCATCAATATCAAAGCCGGTCAAATTTACAATTGCGCTTTCCATGTCATTCTTTTTATTTAAGCATCTTAAACTTCGACGACATAGTTTCTAGACTAATCAACACGCATACGTATCATCCGCAAGATGGCCCGATACGAGCCTTCGATTTCGTCATAACATCTTTCACGGGTGAAGATATAGAGCGGAACCCTTTTATTTCGACGATGACTAAAATGAAATAGGATATTAAAAATAATAAGCCATCACCATAATTAAAACGTTTAAATATAATAACAAAGTGAGTTGGTGGTAAGTATTGTTGATACAATGTAACGATTCTTGTAATTAAATGAGTTTCCATTTCATATGAGATTTAGGAAATTCGTGACGAGTTTCATATATTTCATATGAAATGAAAACAAGTGTAAGATCCTTTTTATCACATAATCAAGATTTGTGGCATTTATTCGTGTAAAACGACATTTTTTTTGCAACCTTGAAATGTAAAAAACCGCCATTTAAACTCGTTTGCATAAGTCAGTAACGTCATGTGCTTGTCCTAGGCGTGACGTCATAATTGAAACAATTGAAACTTACAACCAACCACAGGGCTGATAGGTCATATTACGTGGGTTAATACGCAAACAAATATGACGCGGGTACATCCACTGGATAACACAGTACATTATGTGATAAATTGTATTATTAATTAAACATTCGAGGTCAAAATTTAGAAAATACATCAAAAATTACGAAATAACTTTACAACCACAAAAAGGTGCGATCCCCTTCCCCTCTTAAAAGTGTTAGATGCAGCAGTCGTGACATGTTTAAACAGGAGTAAACTTAATTCTCAGCTCCATGGGGTTCGTTAAAATGTGTTTCACATATTTAAGATTCGTATCTTACCCGAAACAGCAATAAATTCAGCGTAACCTCGGACCTGACCAGACACTTCTTCCGCTCTCCATCTACCGACGAATTGAGACATGTTTTACTTCACCGTAAAATAAACACCAAATACCGATGTATTTTGCTTTTAAGGCTACAAAACACAGGAAGGTGTGACAATATGTGTCTTAAAAAGTACCAGTTTCAACTCGCAAATATTTCCTTCACCTGATGTCGTGTTGGTGAATACTTATGATACAATTCTAAACGGATGTGCATACGGGATAGTCATTTACATCCTTCTGTTCAGGAATAAATAAATAAGTAAGTGTATTATATAATTTATTATTTATTATATTCAAAACACGCACGTGTCATCTTGATTGGTGTTCCGAGTAGTATTTGACTACGTAATTATAAGTCCATGCCTGTTTAGAAAGACTGTATCGCTATACATTGTTTCAGCATAAGACGAGTTTGTTTGTATTTTACGTCCTATTAACAAATATGGTCATTTAAAAACGTGCCAGGTTTTGATAGAAGAGAAAAACCGTAGTTCCCGGAGAAAAAACACCGACCTGCGGCGAGTACCTGGTGCCAGCTTCACGTATAGGTCTCGAACCCTTGACCCAGTGGTGGAGGGCTGGTGATGTTTTAGTTTCCATAATATTTTCACCTGTCGATAATATGCATTTCCTTATACCTACTGCTATGAACAACCATGCTACTTTGAATACTGATAGTTTTCTAGAATTAATTACTTTTCAAATCTCACCAGCCCCTGTCTTTCACTACCTGTATCCTTTATCGTCTGTTGAGATATATATATATTGATTTATTGTCCTGACGAGCAACGGAAATAGGGTATGCAAGTATCAAGTCCACTTTACAGACGTTGAGAGTAAAGTTATCAATCGGCTATGTATGATTTTGTAACTAGACACACGTAACGTCTATGGCAATTTTGTAAACACACCTTTTGCCATGACGTAGCCTCCCTGCTAAGTCTGTGTGTTTCTCCTTTGCTCTTTGCAGTATCTCTCTTGGCGCCCGTTGTCATATTGCCATTACTATTAAATTTTACGTCACGACGTCACAATATTGAATAACTTGAATAAAAATAAAACGAATCATGCGACAGTTGCCCGTTGAGAAAAAAAATGCAAAATAATCACCAAAACATGTTTACACTAATAGTTGACCCTCTATATCAGAGATTTACTATCGTAATGCAGTAAACAAAAGGAAATAAACATTTATATCACCGAAATGGAGGTAGAAATAAGTGTATTAAAAGGCACTTGATCAATCTGGTCTCATGAGAGTAAAATCAGCAGATAATGAAACAGCTTGTAACAAAAACACAACGATGATGCTCGCCATAGAAATCTAGGTCAAATACAAGTAATGTTAAGTCCTCAAAGAGAGAATCGGGACATTGTCAACAAATCAGTAAGGCAGACTGAATGTGGAATTAAAGGTCTTTGAAAGGTTTTTGTTATCAGTCCTGATAACTTATTTAATAAATTCAGACCCTATGGAGACAAGTTTATCCTCAGGTCATTCCATCTTGACTTTTGTCGTGTTTTTCACAAATACGACCTAAAATAGTTCAAAACCGCATATCAATATTTCCGTCCACCTTCCATGAAAAGGTAATATCCCTATATAAGAGAAGTCTGCATCCCTATGAAGGTATGGTAGTATAATTAATTTAAAAATCATTATTGATCAAAAGACCTCTTTAGTTCTTCAAAATCTAAATTCCATAGATAAATTCAGCTTCTGGATTATACATTGTCGAAATAGGAACGTAAGCATGATTAAACGGTCAGATCAAACAACACGACGGTTTTTGTAAGGATTGTTGTAGTGTTTCGGAATATAATACAAACGAAGCATTATATTTATAAAATGATATTTTTAGGAACGACTGTAACGCAGAAGCAGAACCAATATTTTGTCCTCGGGAAAATTTGAAAATTAAATTCATTCTATTTGCAAGCAGGAGTTGTAATATTGTGGTTCGGACATCAGAATAAAGAATTACAATGGTCAGTTAACCCACTCCGGAAGTACACACATTCAGCCTACTCTTGTTTCGCACCTCGTCAAGCGTAGTCTTTCACATAGTTCATCAGTTTCTTGAAATCTATTATCCAATTCATAGCTGTAGTCTCTCGATAGTTTTGACCCTTCATAAATAGAGCATATCAACTTTGTATGATCTAATTATATTAGACAAACCTTGATTCATGCAAAAGATGGAATCACACTAAACAAATCCAGAAAATGATGTCTTATGATTCCTATCTAGAGTTGTGAGTCATCATGATTGTTTTCTGCAAAACGAAATTGAAAAAATATATATACCTATTGATCATCACTAAATATTTCTGCCACGATCTCGAGGACATACTGTATGCTTTTTAAGATTATACAATTAACATGAAAACTCACTCTGAAGGACAAAACCTATATTTGGGCATGTTTAAACACCAACGCAGGTAGTGGTGTTTTCCTATTAGGTGAAGCGGCTGCATGTATTTCGCAATATGTGTTTAATTGCACAATATACATAAGGGTCAGAAATTAGAACGGTGATGTCACAAACGCTCTCACATACCATCATACCCACAGCTATCACACTGAACAAACAAATTGACCTACATTCATACAGATAACGTACATGCCAGTTTTAAAACAGAAAGATATAGAGCACAATGTCAGAAAGACACAAAGACGCTAATGATTATTAATACTTTATGCATATAAAAAAACCTTCTTTTTTTTTCATTTTCTGATATTTTTTCATACCGATTTTTATTTGGGCATTTAACTGCTAGCGAAATTCATTGAATTTGCCTTTTTCCAGTTGGAATTCATATTGCCTATGAATACAAACTGATATCAGTTCAGTACTTATATTTACCATTTTTTGGAATCTGTTCATCTCATAGGAAGTTATATTCCACTTATTATTATTCAGCATTTAGTTTAAATAATGTATGAATCGTGTATGCTTGTTCAATTAATAGAACAGCCATCGCCCAGGGAGGGTCAGTGGTATCCAACGTAACATTATGATGTCATTATAATGATGACGTCAACGAAAAGTCAATGGTATTCATAGTCTATATGAATGCCAACTGAATTTGGCAGGGTTATATAGTCTCAAAATATTTTAGCCCATTGATTGACGTAGTCTTATACATAATCTATCAGTTTCCTGAGCAGAACATTTTTGATTACTTCATGTAAAGCTGTATGTCGTATGGAACACTATGTAGATCACCAGTTATAACATGTCTAGCAGGGTCATTGCGGTATGGAGATGCAGAATAAGAAGATACTGAAGGAGTATTTAATTCTGAGGTCATCTGAGTTCAGCTGTTGTAGCGTTGGATTATTGCTGGAAAGTGTGAGAGCAATGGGTTTTAAATAACTGTAAAATGATTGGTTTACGTTTATATAGATCTATGTGAACGAATCTATTAACAACTTAAAGCAAAACGTTTTTGTTTTTTTTTAAAAAAAAAATGCTCATATCGTTTAGAAAAATACTTTTAAAGAAGAATAGGTCGCTTCTAACGAATCTATATTGTGTTAGCATATTAATATTTATGTATCTGTAGTAAATATGATGTTTTATGTGTGAACATATTTGTAATTTCATCAAACATACAAGGGGACTATGCAAAAGTTATCCAATGTATATCAAGCCTGTTTTATACGACACGAAATTTAAAATAATAAAGTTTCTCATCAATGAATGAAGTCGCCAGGATCTCAATTATTTCAATCCAGCAAACAAAACATTTTTAAAATTATTCAAATTCATTTTGGAGGACAAAGCATGTATTTGCCGCGGTATACACACCAATCACATAATAACACATACGTGTACTAGTGTGAGTGATTCACAATATACTTTAAATTACTCATTATATACAATATTTCACGCTAAAAAATTAGACCGATGATGTCACAATTATGAAGATATACGCCCTCACACTTTTATGAGTTGATGTGTCACACTGAGCACACACGTAGGTCTGCAGTCATACGGCCAGTAAAACTACAGATGACAAGAATCACATGTCAGAGAGAAAATAAAAATGTTTTAATGAAAACTCATTGCGAGATAGTGATGACCTTGTTCGATTGTCCATTGTTGTTCGTTAACACTGTGTCGACGGTTCACCATTGAATGTAGGAATGTTTACGAGATGGACGTAACACACACACAGGTGACTGTAACTTGTAAATCTGGTGATAGATGTTGTATACCAAAAATGAACTACACTTCATCGTCTGCAGTTGGGTTTTAAATCCCTATATTTTATCTGATGGCGATGATTTTATTCATTTTGAAACTATCAGTCACTAATAATACTTTTGCGACGAAAGACCTAAGATGATTTATTTGAAGAAATTCAATTTTCGCAAACATGTGATTCAATTCAGCCAATACAAATTGCTGTTACATTTCTATTTAAGGAGATACTTTGACACAAATGACCTACCTCTTCCTTGACAGTGCCAAACTCTGGGTCCAACGCCTTGAATGAGTACCTATATAGTTGCCTGGTCTGTCGTAAATGGCTTTAAACTCTTTAGAGTGATCTCCCCTATAGCTGACTGCTTTAGCTGCATATTATCATTAAGTGTGGCATGTGTAGCAAAATGACCTTCTGCAATAGCACTCGGACAATATATACTAGCGGAATTACTCAATGAAAGACAGAACTATCACACCCCTGCAGGTGGGGGATAGGGAAAATAATACACCTGCTGTTACCCACTGCATGTACATGTATCTTAGGAGGCGATTAATGTGGGACACACACACCCCCTGCAGAATTGGGAATTTGCTTTGGTGTCCTCTATTAAGGGGGACACAAAAGCGACCAAAATAAATTTGCTGCGCCCATTGCAATATTTGGGATCTTTATCTTTCTTTCTTCTTCTAACTACCTTTTATTTCCTAGCGCCTTGTCAATATTTCCTAGCGCCTTGCTTGGCAACACCTCACTTTTGGCTTGATGGTTGAGCGTTCGCCCAGGTGAGGAAGGTAATGGGTTCTGTCCCCAGGCCGGGACATACCAAAGTCCATATGGTAGTTGTTATTCCCTGCTTAACGTTCAACATTAAGGGGAATGGCAACAACTGGTAAACCCGTTGGCGGATTGGTTGAGTGGTTAACACTTGGGATTTCCACGCAGGCGGCCGGGGTTCGATCCCCGAAGTCGTCGCACGCATAGAATATCAGAGAAAGTGGCTTTCTCCTGCCCACACAACTCCAACAACCCAGGTGGAGTATACAATGGTCTGGGGTGGATGTTGCGGTATCTGTGATGTAGCATTCAAGTATAAACGATGCCGTTGGAAGCACGGTCCCACTACAAACAGAACACAACTAAATCCAGCACACACGCAGGCATACACACACAGGGAGATATTAGCCAGGTGGCATAGGACTAGTAGTTAGCGCCTTATAAGGCAGCTCCTGCGAATTCCTCAAAAATTGTATATTCTGATTGTATTAATTGTATATCTATGTACTGCTAAGCGCTTAAGAGTGGCTTATGTTAGCTAGATAGGGCGCTGTATCAAATGCTGTATATTACTATTATTATTATTATAATGTGACCGGTCAGAATGCTGTGATGGGTGCCTTCGGCATGGTATTTCAGTGACATAACACTATATAAAGTCGGCATCAGATCCGCGTATCACAAGGAGGCAAGTACACCAACATAGCCTGTTTCCTGCATACACACACGCAAGCACGCATACAATACACACATGGAGGTAAGTCCTTAAATGACCTTAGCTGTTAATAGGAAGTTAAACAAAATAAAACCAAACAGAACGATCACCCCCTGTGGTGAACACATCCTTGCATATGGCTATTGGTGTGGGAAGCTTGTATCGTGTGTTTTATCAGCTTTATCAGTCTCCTTAACCCGAGTATCGTGAGAGGACTGACGAGTACAAACATTGGTCGGAAACAAAATGCTAATTACAGATACATATAGCGAATTGTGTATCGTCAGCGCAAAGGTCAAGATCTCAAAGCATGCTGAGACATTTTAGTGGAACATTTGAAGTCCCACACATAACGTAATTCTTAACAAGACAATCTTTCCACCACTATGTCTTTACTGTA
The DNA here is from genome assembly GCF_002113885.1 of Mizuhopecten yessoensis. Lineage (NCBI taxonomy): Eukaryota > Metazoa > Mollusca > Bivalvia > Pectinida > Pectinidae > Mizuhopecten > Mizuhopecten yessoensis. The sequence goes on from NW_018405900.1 coordinate 1,401,938, forward strand.
AAGCATTGTGGGAAGAGATTGTAGTCTGTTGATACATGTACTAGATTATGTTTGAACTTCCAGAGATTGCGTTCACTTACATTCTCTATATTTAAAATATTAAAAAAGTATTATATAAATGTTCTGTTTTTTCCATAAACTGACTTAGGAAATTGTATGTATAACCAACTGACTTGTATAAATCAGTATCCCTAAATGAGGTATACTACATTATATCGACATGAATCATATTTACAACAGAGTTCCTCGAGACAGAGACCTATAAAATAACTTCATAAATCCTAAATGTGTGTGTTGTTATTTCTTTTCTTTTAAACTTATAAATAAATGAAGTTAAGGCGGTATATGTTTGAAAGTTACACTGGAATGTATACATTTTAACATTCGTTTAATTCTGAATTATCAGAAAATGTTTATTTTAAGAGAGAGAGAGAGAGAGAGAGAGAGAGAGAGAGAGAGATTTGCACAGATGCGAGGTATACGGTGTAATGAAGAGTATACCGTTAACATAAAGCGTTATTATCGAGAAGAAAAGTTACACTTGAATAATATTATTATATACTATCAGAAATATTTATTTCAAGATATATAGATTTGCACAGATGCGAGGTATACGGTGTAATGAAGAGTATACCGTTAACATAAAGGGTACCGCAGTATCAGTTATTTTCGAAGAGAAAAGTTACGCTTGACATTTTACCTGGTGGAGTTCTCTCCCCTCTACATACAAAGACGATGATGCACATACATTTTGATGCTGTGCATTTATGATTCACAGGCGTTAATATTGGTATAGTGAAGGCTTCTTTTCGTACATGTATTTCTATGTTGAAACGTGTAAAATGCATCCATCGAAAGCTTCAGACATGCCATCGTTTTACAGGACGTGTCGGGACTCCTCCACCACTTCTAAATGCTTTACAGGTTTTTAACTTTTTAAACTGCAAATAAAGGTTTTTAGCTGTTCGCCCACCCAGCTGGAGTCTTAACACTCTACTGTGAGTTCACTACATTCGGTAAGAAGAAGAAGGATGCTATTTTTATTGATACATAGTACTTTGTTTGAAAAGGACTTCAACGAATATATTTCACAATAGTAATAATATAATTTTAAACGTATTATTGTATTTTACCGTACATATATTTCTCGGTCGTTAGTCGGCTGCCATAGTGTCTTTTTTAAATAATAAAAAAAGTATACGAACAACGTGCCTGTTTTCGACTCATCCACTTGACCCTATACAAGGTCGGATACTAGTCAAGACGTTATCGAGCGGAAACTCCTCCTCGTGTGTTTTATTTGGTCTCATCCTAAAGTAAATGACATGTTAAATAGCCGGCAGAGTGCGTTTAATCAGACAGGTGAGGGTCGGTTGATTTCTGTACGAACGTGTTTGACCGGATGTTTAGACACGAACGGTGTGGAGCGGACACAAGAATTTCGAAGTTAACATATTTGTGGAGAGTCGGATTATGTTTTACCACGGACTTATCTAATTCCGTGGTTTTACATATGAAAGAAGGGTACTTTTTTACACTGTTATCGGTGCTTGAAGGTTGTAGTTATCTCCTAAACTAAGGGCAAAAATCAGACTCAGTCTAGACTTTAATTAGTTATTAAAAGAATCTTCGAATTGCAATAATACCTCTCCATATTAATAACAATACCTCGACTTATAGTCTCCTTGTACTTTTGTTGCTGTCTCCATGAAAGTCGTTCCTTTGTTAATATTTACTTGTTTTATCGATATTAAAGATGAACGTAAACATACAAACAGGTGAAAACATCTTGAACATTTGTAAATATATACAGTATGCCAAAAACGACTTACTCTGGACCATACAACTGTTTCGTCCTTCGTCATCGGTAATGCTAAGGGCCAGACAGTTAGATATTAAAGTTGTTTGAGCTCGGAGTACTGTTTTTGATAACATTTTTTGTGTTTTTTATATTTCTGTTTACGTTCATTATAAAAGTGTATTTTTAGTTTGTACAACAGGTTAGAAGTACAATGAGAGCAGGCGGTTTCGACTCGTTCATTTGATAAACGTTAGTGTACTATGATGAATAACGTTGGTGTACATGTACTATGATAAATAACGTTAGTATACTATGATAAATAACGTTAGTGTACTATGAGAAATAATATAATTGTACTATGATAAATAACGTTAATGTACAATGATAAATAACGTTAATGTACAATGATAAATAACGTTAGTGTACTATGATAAATAACGTTAGTGTACTATGATAAATAACGTTAGTGTACTATGATAAATAACGTTAGTGTACTATGATAAATAACGTTAGTGTACTATGAGAAATAACGTTAGTGTACTATGATAAATAACGTTAGTGTACTACGATAAATAACGTTAGCGTACTATGATAAACGTTAATGTACTACGATAAATAACGTTAGTGTACTATGATAAATAACGTTAGTGCACTATGATAAATAACGTTAGTGTACTATGATGAACGTTAGTGTACTATGTGAAATAACGTAAGTGTACTGTGATAAATAACGTTAGTGTACTATGAGAAATAACGTTAGTGTACTATGATGAACGTTAGTGTACTATGTGAAATAACGTTAGTGTACTATGATAAACACCGTTAGTGTTCTATCATAAATAACGTTAGTGTACTACGATGAACGTTAGTGTACTATGTGAAATAACGTTAGTGTACTATGATAAACACCGTTAGTGTTCTATCATAAATAACGTTAGTGTACTACGATAATGTTAGCGTACTATGATAAACGTTAATGTACTACGATAAATAACGTTAGTGTACTATGTGAAATAACGTAAGTGTACTGTGATAAATAACGTTAGGGTACTATGAGAAATAACGTTAGTGTTCTATGATAAATAACGTTGGTGTACTATGATAAATAACGTTAGCGTATTATGATAAATAACATTGGTGTACTATGATAAATAACGTTAGTGTACTATGATAAATAACGTTAGTGTACTATGATAAATAACGTTAGTGTACTATGATAAATAACGTTTGTGTACTATGATAAATAACGTTAGCGTATTATGATAAATAACATTGGTGTACTGTGATAAATAACGTTGGTGTACTATGATAAATAACGTTAGTGTACTACGATAATGTTAGCGTACTATGATAAATAACATTAGTGTACTTTGAGAAATAACGTTAGTGTACTATGATAAATAACGTTAGTGTACTACGATAAATAACGTTAGCGTACTATGATAAACGTTAATGTACTACGATAAATAACGTTAGTGTACTATGATAAATAACGTTAGTGCACTATGATAAATAACGTTAGTGTACTATGATGAACGTTAGTGTACTATGTGAAATAACGTAAGTGTACTGTGATAAATAACGTTAGTGTACTATGAGAAATAACGTTAGTGTACTATGAGAAATAACGGTAGTGTACAACGATAACGTTAGCGTACTATGATAAACAACGTTAGTGTACTATGATAAATAACATTAGTAACGTTAGTGTACTATGAGAAATAACGTTAGTGTACTATGAGATATAGCTGTTTTATCTGCTGCTAATATGAAAAGTACATACATGCTTCCTAATCAAGGAACCATATTTAGAAAAGTTGTTGCATAATTGTTATTAATTAAATGAAGTTTATCAAAAGAAGGAGATATTTAGTTATATCAACGGGTACAAAACGAAAGATTCTTTGAATATAATATTTTGGTCGCTATTTTGTCATAGCTTGTTAGCCATTATTGTCATATTGTTAGTTCATGAAAAATATCTTGATAAATGTTTGTTTGGTCTGCTTTCAACGTCCCCAGAACAGCTAGGGTCATATGAAGATGGGTGCCTAGGTAAACAACGCCGAAAAAAGTAAGCAAGTGATAACATAAAAGATATAGATCCGGAATGTTGCAATGAGGGTAGCAGATTTATTTTTCGTTGTCAACTTATCAAGAAAAAGAAAAAAGATTTCTAGAGAGCCTCACATTAGTCGCCTCATCCGAGAACAAATCTCTGCAAGTATCCCTTAGTATAAAATAAATGTACGATCAATCTCGATGTGAATGTTTATAATCTCTTGATTCAACAAGTAATTATTTTGACCATCGTTCCTTTCATATACATTGATCATTTTAGGAGCGCATGTGTGCTCCCGTCCACGCCAACAGGAGAGATTAATATCATTTGAAAATGTTTGTTCCATAATTGATGAAAAGTAAATAAAGTGTGTATTTATCGTTAAAAAAAACGGGGACAGATGGACCCACTTGCATTCATCATGAAAGATAATTGGTGAGTAGGAAATCGATAGGAGAGAGAAAAATGTAACAAGACGAGGAAATAAAACAATACAAATAGCCTAGCCCCACAGACTTGAGCCGACACGTAGTGATCCAGAAAAAAGGTTATCTACAATGACAATACTAGTACTGGCAAGGTACATGTAGTATTCTATCAGGACAATCATTAACAAACCATAATCATATTGTGAAACTCTTGTACTTGGCAATATATATAATTATCCTTCGCGATATGTAGCTATTCCCAGGTTTTTACCTACAGTGTATATCACATGTTGATTGCAATAACGAACCCTTTCTTGCATGTTTCTGTGATGATTTCCAATTGCTGTTAATATGAAATTAATATATTATTTTCATCCTTTTTTTTTTGGCACATATGAGGCGATTTATGAGTAGCCCTGCAGTCTAAGGGGGTTTTCTTCTGATTTTTCTGTTTAAAAGACTATGTTAAGGCCAAAATAGATCTGCTGGGCTAATTGCAATAGCTTGGATATATGTATTAAATGTTTTTCCCTATTCTACAACTTTTGTACATCTGTGCCTTTCTTCATACATCTACATCCACTTACCGATTTCTTACCGTGTGTCGATGGATTAGTACAATAAATCATATCTCACCATTTGATTAAAGTGCAACTGCGATGAAAAATATAGCCCGTTGTCAGTAAAGGAAGGGAAACAACTCCAACTGACTTAGCGAGTTAACAAACCTACGTTGTACGAATGTGTTATGGTTTGTTTAAAGTTTATCTTATAAACTCTCCATCAAACAGTCAAGCAACACGGAAACTGTCTGTCATCTTAGTTTATTTTATAATACTATTTATATATAATAAGCACAGTATTTGATAAAAACGCAACTTAGGAACCTTTTGGACGCATACACGTATTTTACTATATCAACTTGTCAAGAAATAACAATATATCACATATACAGTTATCAGTTTTTACCTCCGTCTACTTTTTCTACCCTCTGCTCTATCGAAGTCCTCATTCCATTCATCATTTAATAAATGAAATCATTTTTTTTTTCAATTTTTAAATAAAATGGTGTTTTTATTTTGTTTATTAAAATATACTATCACATTTTAAAAAAATCAAGGTAACTACGTGCAGCATTGGCCTGCTCTGCCCCACTGTACGGTTGCATGCGGCGATAAATGTGTGAGCGTTCAAAGCTGTGTTCTATGTTTTTTACTGAAGAGAGGAACTACTATAAGCTAATTACTAGTGACTTTGTTTGTCTATCCTCTATAACACGTGTAAGCTATGTGTATGTAATGTTTAAATAATGGAAATAAGTTGATATATTGTTACATTTTAATTAAACAAATATATTATTTTCCGTTATTCCGAAAACGTTATTGGTTTTAACTTTCAGAAGAGCATATGCCTGAGTAGTGCGGGTCTTTGGAACCACCGTAAAGATTTAATTCCTAAACCTGCCAGGCATTGAATGATGACCCTATCGAATCGATGGCATACATTATCGCGTCTCTCTGAGGAAGTTCCTGTACGTTTTCGCGCAGAATTGCAAATCACTACCATGCTAAAAGTCTCATCAATTGTCGCGAGCATTTGCTCTTGATCTATGATCCCGCCACAGCCAATCCTAAGGGTCTCTTCTCTTAGATTCCGTGTCTGCTGAACTCTAGCTAGCTAGCATGATGAACCATTTACGTATGTCGTGTGGATCAGTGATGTTAGTCTGTGGATAGGCGTCCGGATTTCTAGCTACCATTCATGGTCTCTTCCGGATCGTTAACTTTGACGTCAGAGCTGTCATTCATTTAACTGGAATACAACTGATCAGAGGTCATTGTTGTCCATTTCTAAATTGACGAACAATAGGACATTCTTCATATGGTCATTAATGGGAAAATTAGGTACGTCGAAGACCTTAACAATGATAGTTGGCAACTGTATAGTAAGTCAACCTAGTGTCGAACTTTAAAAGGGGTAGGACAAAACACTATTATATGATATCATACATGGACAAACCAATGTTTCAGGATACCTTGTTTTATTTAACAACGAGTTCGGATAAATGATGTTGTTCAGCAGCATGCGAATATATTACATAGTGAAACGGCGGTTCACCTTGATTGTAACTAGGAAAAATGCAATGCTATGAATGTATAACATAGCGTGGATAACAAGGTTGATAAGTTATAAGTAATCATGTAAATATAGCTATTCTCTATCATATGATACAGTGCTGGAATGAGTCCTTATTAGGACGATATCAAAACACTTCATACAATTTCCCCATTACCCCCTACAGCATTCATATCGCCTACGACGGACACCTTAATGCCGCTCGATAATTAACTGACGGACTACTGGGCGCACTGTGTGCAATCTGCAGTGAAAATGAAATTAAACAAGTGTTTGTAATTCTTTGTCTAATTCAATATTACGGGGATATCTTTCATCTATAGCGCGTTTTAAAAGAAAGAGAAACAAAGCACTACAATATGTATCCAATCAGACCAAGTAATTGATTTTTGAAAGCGAGTGATTCTGCTATGCTATCGGCGGATGAATAGTCTATGGAGACCGGAAGATCTTGCTGTTGGCTTGAGTTCATTTGTAGGACATGGACAATACGTACCCGTTCCTCCTGTGAACATCAGCACAATTTATAAGGTCAAGTCCCAAGTGGACGGGTTTAAATCAAAGTAATTAATAAACAGAATGGAAAGCGACGGTCAAACAGGATGGCATCTTCATAACGTATATAACCTGTCCACCAAGATTCAGGGGCCGAGCGGTGGACGAGTGGTTAAGGGGTCTGACTGTCTGTGACAACAAGCTCTTCCTCACCGATTCGCGGTTTCGAGGCCCACGCCAGATACATTGTACCCATTGCAGGTCGGTGATTTTTCCCCAGGTACTCCGGTATCACTCCACCAAACCCTGTCCTTAAATGACCGTTGTTATTATTAGTACGTAAAAAAACCACCAAACTGAATCAACCAAAATTCAACGTGATTCTTAGCACAAAGTTAGAAAGGATAAAAGGTTACTTACTGTTGTGAAAGCATTAGTTTTCGCTTCTTTTTTCAAAACATAAGCGATATTTTCTGATGAATATTATCGAAGGTATTCTTTAAGTTTCTACCATCTTTCAACATCATTGTTTTTTATTTCTCTCAGCTCAGTATACTTACCGTGTACCAGATTTTTCTTCCATGGTGAATTTGGTGTCGATTGGCCGGTAAGTCTACCGAGCAGCCCTTTATAACTCAGACTTCCTTAATAATAGTACTTGTATTTATCAATATAATTCTAATATACTAACTATTTTGCGTCATATTTGAAAGTTGAGTCAGGAATTATTTTTTTTTATTTTATACAGCCCTAGTACAACTTAATAATATTTGCATTTACGTGAAAAAATATTGGTATTGGTATATTTTTATTTATTTATTTTTAAATAATTCCGGTCTGCTAGAGATTGCACGAATAGTTAGTTAACTTTATAATGGTTTGGTAAACAGGTACAGAAAAGTTCATTCATGCATGTTCAAATATGAGCTACAATTCAATAAAAACCAATCACAGAAAGTGTGTAATTACATTTGGTATATTAGCCAGCATATACATTTGTAAACTTAATGCTGTGAAAATAACGATGTCCATTTTGGAAGATATTTTTTTTGCGAAAGACATTTTTCTCATTCCATTGTTTAAAACATGTTAAATCAATTCCTTGATACTCATGATATCAATATACACCATACAGTTACATGTATACCTCGATAAATCTCCTATTATCTGCAATCACGCTCACCACCTTCGTAGCTCGAAATGTCCACGTTTCCTCATTTTTCTAATAGTTCTTCTTTAGGTATCACTCGATATATTGCCAATCCATATTATAATGACAATAAATTGCCTAAACGGCAGTACAACGAGGTTTCATTTTATTAAAATCCAACAATACGAACAGGAATTGGTTGTTTGCTTGGCGTCAAATGCATATAACTTCCGGAACGAAACAATAGCATGTTGATAAGCAAGATAATGCTTCTTCAAGAGAGACAAATATATCAATGGCAGTATAACGCGGGTCAACACTTGTTTGGGTTCTGGAATGAGTTAACGATGGGATCCAATCACACATAAGTTTATTATACATTTGTATATCGGTTTCTGCTAATTTGAGACCGACTGGTGCCTGCCCTTATCATTTACCAGCACTATGAATAGCATTAGCTTACCGTTAAGGCCCGTATTTGCATTCTGAATGAGATGATAATTGACCATGTCTTGGGAACACCGGTTATGTTTATAGCTGTATAAGCTGTCTGTAAGCAGTAAATCCTATATAAGCAGACCTAAGGGGTCGGTTTGACAGAGGGTTTCCGGATCGGGAAAATACATTGATCGGAGATGTTTATTCCTTTGGGTGCTATTTCGTTCCAGTCTGCATGCAAATGGCATGCGAAATATAACACTATAATTGTTTTGACCTGGACGCACTACAGAGTTTTGTTTTTCGCCGATAATGCATTTAATAAAAATCAATATTAAAGATATTAAGAACAGCTTTTAAATCATTCCATTTCTCACTATTTTGAAGGTTTTATTCATTTGTGATATGGAATCGGAGATATAATGACAGCCTCACAGGCGCCCTACGGTACCTACGGTATCAGTTATAAAGTTTACGGTTTTGGACAAAATTATTTTAACGCTTGATCACACTCTGGCAATTCATTTTTTATACAAGTGCAGACTGGTATAGAACATAACAAAATTAGGATTGAAATTCCCTATTTGCATTTTTGGTCAAGCTCCCTGAAGACTCCCCGAATGACAGAATAAATATATTAGCATTTATGAATAGAAATATGTTTTGACCTTTCCTTTATATATTTTGTATGAGAGTAGACATTATCAATGACATTCGACATGAACCAGCTCCTCCAGGGTGCCAAGAATTCTGCGAACATCAAGTTCAATTAAAAATCATAACAGTGCAATGTGACGAGTGATTTAAGACCCCAATCTTGTAGCTGGATAGCTGTTCGAGATTTTCACCGTAATATTTCAGTAACATCGTCGGAGCCTCTAGGACAGAATTACTTGGCCGCTCCCTGCCATGTAGGATATTTAGAAAAGAGATTGTGTCAGATGTAACCCACCGCATGATTTGTAAAACATGACTTAGGCTGTAATCTACTTCAGATTTGAGGGTTTCCGTTTGTGTCCTCTACTTAAGGAAACAAAAGCGAACAAAATAATTATTTTGCAATCATTGTAACATCTGGGTTATTTAATATCCGCTTAATATCTACTACGTATGTGTTTATGATTTATTTTGGAGAACGCAACTTTTGGCCTGTGTGTCGCGAGTACATTGAAGTCCAAGTGAGGAAATGTCAGGATTCTGTCACCTGACCGGGACAAGCCATAATCCTTTTTATTTATTTTTTTAGTTCCTACTCTCTGTTTGACGGTAAGCTTTTGATAGATGTACGAAGTGATAAGGACTGGTTAGCTTCTTTTCAGTATAATGTGACCGGTTGAAGTATCTTCAGTGTGATAGCGTTTTAAAGTTAAGTTTGAGGACGCAAACAAGTACAAGTAAACCTCTAACAAACAAACCCACGTGAAACAGCTCATGTATCAAAAGGACGCATTCGTCCGAAACATTCTGATACTTGAAATAAGGTTTGGAGCTAAACATAAACTATAATACATCTGTACGCCATTTTCACATAAAAATTAAAGAAGGCTATATGATAACATCAATGAAAGGTAAAATAATATACAACTGTACATGTCGTGCGCAAAAAAACCAAACCCATAGGTTTCTTCAATTGTCTCTGGTTTCCATTATACCTAAACATTCACTTTGCTCTGGTTATCTCATGAACAGATTCTTAAGCTTAAAAATGTGTAAGTTGATTAGATATTTTAAACCAAGGGTCTTTCTCCTGAGTCCTCTGCTTGGGGATATCGAAAAAACCAGGACTGATATGCTGCCCCCATTGCAACGCTTGTGATCTGTTTCTTTCCCTTTTTTCGCATCCCTACTCATTCCATTCGACAGTCTCTGCCTAGGTATACCCTTCTTCATTGAATCTTAGCTGTTTCGAGGAAAATAAACTCATACAAACAAAGTTAGCCGCGACAGTTCGACGTTGTTATTCATGTAAACCAGATTATTCAAGAAGACGATTTCGTTGAATTACATTATCTAACAGCCAATACGCACATCAAAAGATACCGAAGTGCCCTTCGTAAAAAGCATCTAATAACATTAACGGGTTAAAGTTTAAGAATTAATGCAAATCACAAGTTTCGAAATGCGAGTAATTTTAGCTTAATTTAGCAGCATGTTTTGTTTTAATAAGGTATCTTTTGGAATAATACTTGTTATTTTTTGTAAGTCGGACTACTTTAGAGAAAAGAGAACAATCTGTTTTTTTGCCGACGGGCATTTTTTCTGAACAAGGGCTTTTTAACCCCAGTCTCATGTAGCAAATAAATCTCAATGATATTCCTGTTTGCTCTACCTGCAAATGACTGAAATCTTTGAATCTGGTAAGTATAAGTACAATCGGCTTGTCAGAAAATGATAAGTAAGCAATTTTTCATTATTTATTTAATTTATATTACAGCTTTATCGCTTTTAAGTTATTTCTGAAAAACATTCTTCATGGGACATTTTATGAAAAGTATAATACTTGTTATAAATATGAAATAGGCAAAATATAATTCACAACAGTATGTGGAGTGTAAGATTCCAGCAGGGCAAGACTAGGATTCGAACCCTGTACCTTAGATTGTTATACTGCCGCTCTAACCAACTGAACTACCCGCTCAACGGAAGCCGTTTGACCCAACTGTGCTGCAGTTACCTCTAAAACGGGATTTAGGGGAAGTTACTGTAAATACAAAAAAAAACCTGTTTTAATCTCGAATGTTTTGCTTGCGGTGGTACAGTGATCATTAAATTGACGATTCACTCTACAGGTCCGCTGACGTTAAACTTTTGGCCTGATGTATCCAATTGCGTCGTCGTAATTATAAGGAACTCCAGGAGAATGAGGTTTTTTTCTCTATCATCATCTTGGTGACAAGGAGATTAAAACACCTTGCTCCATGTTACATTCTCTATTTTCAGGCTATGAATCACAGTACTATACCACATTAAATGGCCCTTGAATGGACCCGTTATCTGAGGATAACTTGCCTTAGTCAGAGGAAACTATTCTAGACCGTTTCTGAGGTAACGATACTCGTTTTAAGGACCAGTTATGATAATATATTCTCGCACCCAAGACATGGATATCATACAAGATACTCCGTGCTAGATGTTTCTATAACGTCCAATCTGTCTGGCACCTTTCTGCGACAATTTAATTCGCGGAATTTTCAGACAGCGATATGTTCAATCGCACGAAACTGACAATCGCATTACGTATACATATTCTGTTTTGACATTGTATGCATTGTTTTGATGTTTTTAGGTTCTTGATGTTGATAAAATATAATCTGTGAAATACGTTTTCTTCTTTGTAAGGACGGACTGCATTTTTATGCGGAAGCATTCAAACGTAGCTTCAGTGGTGAAGAGGCAATACTAATTTGAGGCCCCGGACGAGAAACTTACTAACTACAGCGAAACTGAACAGGTTTTCGAATTAAAGGGTGCGAGGAATAAAATTAAAATTAATTGTCTGTAACTGAGCGATATCGGGTTACCTATACGTCTCAGGCTAAGATTCTGTAGCATCCCCACCTCGGGTTACATAATCTGAGCCCTCGAGTGAGACACTAAATGTAACCCGATCCCTCTAAGTTACAGGCAATGGGTTTTATTATGCTGACATCAGATTTAAATTACGTACGATCAACCAGTTGAATTGAAAATTAAATGTTTATGATACGTAGGAGGAAAATATTAATAACTTTTTATTAAGTTTGATTGAAATAATTATAGTGAAAGTGTAAATTAAAATATTCCATTATAACTTTTCATGTTTCATGGTTGTTTTGTCCTTAACGCTCTCACAACATGCCTTTAGTTTATTTATATCTTTAATTCTAAACCAGTTTCAATGAGAATTATCTTGACGTGGAATGACATTAAATAGAACGTGAAACTTGACATGTAGTTAAACGGAAATGGCACACAAATAATAGGTTCCCATAGCAAAAGTCTGATTCATTGTAAATATTTTGCGATAAGATATATTTCAACAACTACTTAATATTAACCGGAAAATGTTCGTCGCAGTTTAACTTCGTCATATCCGCCCTCTGTAATGAGAGCTTATCAGTATAGCGAACATTAGTAAACAACATAATTAACATAGAAATCAAAAGTGAAGGGCGAAATTAGCACTCAGTTGTATAGGTGTCGCCTTAATACGTACCCTTGTTTGTCTCGATGTCACATCATCAACTTGTTTGTCTCGATGTCACATCATCAACTTGTTTGTCTCGATGTCACAACATCAACTTGTTTGTCTCGATGTCACAGCATCAACTTGTTTGTCTCGATGTCACAGCATCAACTTGTTTGTCTCGATGTCACATCATCAACTTGTTTGTCTCGATGTCACAACATCAACTTGTTTGTCTCGATGTCACAGCATCAACTTGTTTGTCTCGATGTCACAGCATCAACTTGTTTGTCTCGATGTCACATCATCAACTTGTTTGTCTCGATGTCACAGCATCGACTTGTTTGTCTCGATGTCACAGCATCGACTTGTTTGTCTCGATGTCACAGCATCAACTTGTTTGTTTCGATGTCACAGCATCGACTTGTTTGTCTCGATGTCACAGCATCGACTTGTTTGTCTCGATGTCACAGCATCAACTTGTTTGAAATCGACATCACCGAATGATAATGCGTGTCACGTGAATATCTAATTTCAACATGTGATAATTGCATCGCTGTTTGTAACTATCTGCTGAAATCGCTGCATTATCTTTGTAATTATATTCTCTTATACATATAATACTAGTCGTCAAATTACATTGTACATGTAACTAGTCGTTTGAAGTCAATGTCCTCAAAGGCTTTGAATAAACGGAAATTGTAGGAATAATCCTGATTATTTTAGGGGTAATATGGTATATAAATACCGAAAATACACAAGCGTTTTATGCACAACAGCGGACAGTTTTTGCGGTATATACCGGAAAACCGCCGAAATAATCATGGCTACATCTGTAACCCCTATAATTTAAGTTCAAAAGACATAAAACACTGTTGAGCTTACAGTATTGATTTTTTTTTTTTTTCCTGATATCGCCGAGCAACTTCAGCAAATCAGAAACTTGAATTACAAATACTTCCGACAAACATTTTTTTGTATGATATAACATGAAAAAGTCATTAAGGAATTAAACATCAAATTAATACAAAGTTGATATACAGATTACGTTTGTCGAAAGTAGATCTCAGGAATGTGTAAAAGGACTGTCGATTATCTATGTACGAATTAGTCCTAATACATTAAAGTAAACTGACGTGTACATTGTATGTATGACGAGGAACCCACACCATGAGCTGTTATATATGTCTAAAAAAACCTGATTTGCTGTATCCCATGGTCTGAAACAACCTAATTATGATATGGACCACCTTCTCAGAAATCCATAGATCTTCCTAAGCATATTTTTGTGGAAATTATGAGAAAAACGCAGGTTCATTGACTTGAGTTTTTCTTTACAGAGAAGTAAATTGTAGCTGTGTTTTGGATTATGATCCGTTTTTCGGACCCATATGTACATAAATAGTTGTAAAAACTTAAAAGTCCATGTTATCGTAAAAATAGAAATAAATCAAACCACCTAGTTCATCTGAACATCTCAAATATATAAGAGATTCTCAAAATTTCCGTGTTAAGGCCCGGATTTACAATGTCACCAAACATATTCGCTTCTAAATCTCTTTCCCCAATATCTGATGTATTGGTTTGATAAATTGGTAAAAGTTAAACTGATTATTTGAAAAACATGAAAATAAAATTCCATAAACTCTCAGTTTTTGGTTTGTAGGCGATGGTCTGCCATTCTTTGACGTCGTTCATTTACATTAGGCCAATGTTAAATTCAGAGTTTCTCTCACAAATTACTGCCTCTATTCCATTTTTTTTATTTGCAATTTATATAACATCTTATTTAAAATGTTTTGCCATTCTTGAAAACAAACGAATTACATTCAAAATCATACTACATATTCCTCATCTCGGCTTCATACACTTTGTCACGATGTAATTTACATTCATTGATCATGAAATTTTGACCTACATAATAGAAGTTTAACATTCTTTTCCAAGACATGGTTTCCATTTTCACCATTCTTTAAATGATCTTCGTGAATTGTCGTAATGTAATTGGTAACATGTTAAAATTGTTAGGGTTGACTGTAGTAACAAACGGTATAATTTATTTTTTACTTGTATTGCTATTGTTTTGTATACATACAGTGTATATTACATTTTGTATTTCCATGTAGGTTTAGAACGCACGCTGTTGCTAAAATCAGTAGCAAATCCCAAATAATTGCACTTTATATTCTGCCTTTGCAACATGTTGGGTGAAATGGCACGTTCGGTTGATCCTGCCCGCAGGGGCTAGACAGATTGACATTAATAGTTGTAGCGACGACTTTATCATTGTGTCAGGCCTCTGTGGTTCTACTTACTGGGCTTGCCGTTGCAGAGGTGTTGTACATGTCTAACTCAATTCCTGTGTTAATGACATAGAGTCTGTAATCTCTTCAGAAACATTTTGTTGCGTTTCCGTTGCTACAATTGTACATTCTTTCCTAGGATATAGATTGTTACCGGTTATTTGTTTGTCAGTCGAACATGTATTTGTAGACAGCTGACAGTGAAATCATACAACTATCAATGTGGGCATTTAATAATAAAAAATATCTTTCGATTTAACTGGTCAAAGCTAAACCTATATATATGAGGTAAACTTCGTATAGCAGACGTTTGGTGATTATTGGCGATTGAACTTTTTTAAGGTTCAAATTCGATGTTATTTACTCAGCATCTTCAGGAGGAATGCCAGGGTTGGCGGTACCCCGGGTTCATCCTTCCTACATAATGAAGCCTCACTATTTTCTTTCATTTCTTCTCTCACTTCTTTTTCAACCGATCGTTCAATCATTTCAATAACATCATTATTTGATTTAATCAAATAAATTCTCCAATCAAATCCTTATATTCATATACAAATATTGAAAGTAAATACATATTTATAAATTAATTTACATAAACACCTAAACATAAACAGTATGAAAGCTTAAGGCAATTGACATTTTAAAGTTTTTGTTATCAATCATATGAAATTTAACAAAATACTTAGAGCACATTATATATTCATACATAAACTTAAACAATAAAAGACACGTCATAAATGATGCAAGATTCATACATAAAAATTGTATTCAGAGTCGGAAAGGCTGCCGCATGATATGTTCTAGAAGAAAGGAAGTTCTGTTACGGCGCCTAATAAATTAAACGGATACTATAACATGACTGTTGACAATATCCGGATCGTCACTTGCATTCCGCAATAATTAATACATCAGTCTAGTGAGTATACGTCTTTCTTAATACAGCGGTCTAGTGCGTATACGTCTCTGTTAATACAGCAGTATAGTGAGTAAACGTCTCTCTTGATACAGCAGTCTAGTGATTATACGTCTCTCTTAATACAGCAGTCTAGTGAGTATACGTCTTTCTTAATACAGCAGTCTAGTGAGTATACGTCTCTCTTGATACAGCAGTCTAGTGAGTATACTTCTCTCTTGATACAGCAGTCTAGTGAGTATAAGTCTCTCTTGATACAGCAGTCTAGTGAGTATACTTCTCTCTTGATACTTCAGTCTAGTGAGTATACGTCTCTCTTAATACAGCAGTCTAGTGCGTATACGTCTCTGTTAATACAGCAGTATAGTGAGTAAACGTCTCTCTTAATACAGCAGTCTAGTGATTATACGTCTCTGTTAATACAGCAGTCTAGTGAGTATACGTCTCTCTTGATACAGCAGTCTAGTGTGTATACGTCTTTCTTAATACAGCAGTCTAGTGCGTATACGTCTCTCTTGATACAGCAGTCTAGTGAGGATACGTCTCTCTTAATACAGCAGTCTAGTGCGTATACGTCTCTGTTGATACAGCAGTCTAGTGAGTATACGTCTCTCTTAAAATAATTAATACATCAGTCTAGTGAGTATACGTCTTTCTTAATACAGCAGTCTAGTGCGTATACGTCTCTCTTAATACAGCATTCTAGTGCGTATACGTCTCTCTTGATACAGCAGTTTAGTGAGTATACGTCTCTCTGGATACAGCAGTCTAGTGAGTATACGTCTCTCTTACTACAGCAGTCTAGTGAGTATACGTCTCTGTTAAAACAGCAGTCTAGTGAGTATACGTCTCTGTTAATATACGTCTCTCTTGATACAGCAGTCTAGTGTGTATACGTCTGTCTTAATACAGCAGTCTAGTGAGTATACGTCTCTCTTACTACAGCAGTCTAGTGAGTATACGTCTCTGTTAATACAGCAGTCTAGTGAGCATACGTCTCTCTTAATACAGCAGTCTAGTGAGTATACTTCTCTGTTAATATAGCAGTCTAGTGAGTATACGTCTCTCTTGATACATCAGTCTAGTGAGTATACGTCTCTCTTGATACAGCAGCCTAGTGAGTATACGTCTCTCTTGATACAGCAGTTTAGTGCGTATACGTCTCTCTTGATACAGCAGTCTAGTGAGTAAACGTCTCTCTTGATACAGCAGTCTAGTGAGTATGCGTCTCTCTTGATACAGCAGTCTAGTGAGTATACGTATCTCTTGATACAGCAGTCTAGTGAGTATACGTCTCTGTTAATATACGTCTCTCTTGATACAGCAGTCTAGTGTGTATACGTCTCTCTTAATACAGCAGTCTAGTGCGTATACGTCTCTCTTGATACAGCAGTCTAGTGAGTAAACGTCTCTCTTGATACAGCAGTCTAGTGAGTATACGGTGAGTATACGTCTCTCTTGATACAGCAGTCTAGGGAGTATACGTCTCTCTTGATACAGCAGTCTAGTGAGTAAACGTCTCTCTTGATACAGCAGTCTAGTGAGTATCCGTCTCTCTTGATACAGCAGTTTAGTGAGTATACGTCTCTCTGGATACAGCAGTCTAGTGAGTATACGTCTCTCTTAAAATAATTAATACATCAGTCTAGTGAGTATACGTCTTTCTTAATACAGCAGTCTAGTGAGTATACGTCTCTGTTAATATAGCAGTCTAGTGAGTATACGTCTCTCTTAATACATCAGTCTAGTGAGTATACGTCTCTCTTAATACAGAAGTCTAGTGAGTATACGTCTCTCTTAAGATACAGCAGTCTAGTGCGTATACGTCTCTCTTGATACAGCAGTCTAGTGAGTAAACGTCTCTCTTGATACAGCAGTCTAGTGAGTATGCGTCTCTCTTGATACAGCAGTCTAGTGAGTATACGTATCTCTTGATACAGCAGTCTAGTGAGTATACGTCTCTCTTACTACAGCAGTCTAGTGAGTATACGTCTCTGTTAATATAGCAGTCGAGTGAGTATACGTCTCTCTTGATACATCAGTCTAGTGAGTATACGTCTCTCTTGATACAGCAGTCTAGGGAGTATACGTCTCTCTTGATACAGCAGTCTAGTGAGTATACGTCTTTCTTAATACAGCAGTCTAGTGAGTATACGTCTCTGTTAATATAGCAGTCTAGTGAGTATACGTCTCTCTTAATACAGCAGTCTAGTGAGTATACGTCTCTGTTAATATAGCAGTCTAGTGAGTATACGTCTCTCTTGATACATCAGTCTAGTGAGTATACGTCTCTCTTGATACAGCAGTCTAGTGAGTATACGTCTCTGTTAATACAGCAGTCTAGTGAGCATACGTCTCTCTTAATACAGCAGTCTAGTGAGTATACGTCTCTCTTAATAAAGCAGTCTAGTGAGTATACGTCTCTCTTAATACATCAGTCTAGTGAGTATACGTCTCTCTTGATACAGCAGTCTAGTGAGTATACGTCTCTCTTAATACAGCAGTCTAGTGAGTATACGTCGCTCTTGATACATCAGTCTAGTGAGTATACGTCTCTCTTAATACAGCAGTCTAGTGAGGATACGTCTCTCTTGATACAGCAGTCTAGTGAGTGTACGTCTCTCTTAATACAGAAGTCTAGTGAGTATACGTCTCTCTTAATACAGCAGTCAGGTGAGTATACGTCTCTCTTAATACAGCAGTCTAGTGAGTATACGTCTTTCTTGATACAACAGTCTAGTGAGTATACGTCTCTGTTAATACAGCAGTCTAGTGAGCATACGTCTTTCTTAATACAGCAGTCTAGTGAGTATACGTCTCTCTTGATACAGCAGTCTAGTGAGTATACGTCTCTCTTAATACAGAAGTCTAGTGAGTATACGTCTCTCTTGATACATCAGTCTAGTGAGTATACGTCTCTCTATACTCAAAAATATTTTTTGGCATTGTGATAAATTGTTTGAAAATATAATTTTAAAACTTAATAATTGCACACACAAACACTCACATACAGGTTCAAATTACATAAAAATGACATTTATACATCCCAAAGATCCACGAACACATACACCCATGTATGCATCTCAATATCTACACACATTCTTTATATTAAGACATCTATATGTGCATACACGCATACCTACTTACTCAAAAAATCATAAATCATCTCGAATTTCATGAACTATATAAATACACAAGGTTCAAGTTGAAAGGTTTATCTTATATCTGTATGTATATTTTATTATGTTATGTAACTCTGGGAATAGTTATATTCATTGGCGATTTGTTATATTTGTAGAACGGAACTTTCCCAGCCACATCTCAACATCGCACGATATATACAGGATACTCATGTGGGATATTTGCAAATCACATAGATGCACTCAGTTACCTTTACTAGTGTGGCGTCACAATCAGATAACACTGTCAAATTATGATGTCACAATCAAAAGACTGTCCAAACTGACTATGGTAATCTTGCAGGTATAGGATTCTGCATAATATTGCCTCAATTAGTCTTACCAACCATGGAGGGTATAACACACTGTACACGCTCTCCATAAGGAGTCTTGTATGCTACATTACATTGCAAAAACATCGACGTCACTCGTCATTATATGAAACCAGGTTAACTAAAACAAATGTCGTTTTGTCAAGGGAGGAACTAGGGCAGTGACAACATAATCGCAAACAAGACTAATGATCATAATGAAAAATGTTGATATTTATATCAAGAAATGTATCAATGATAATAATTATTTATCTCCGTCGCTTGAGGAGGAAAGCATTCCATCAATAGAAAAAATGCCGGTGTTTTTTCTGTCTTCAGTAGATTAGCTGGTAATACTGAGGCGGCAAACATCCAGTGGTAATTAGAAAGACTAGCGTTCCATTACATAAACAGGGGGAAATGTACAATTGGGATAATGGCACAAGTAATCTATAGCTGAACAGGGATATACTGTCCCGGAGCTGAACTGTAATTTATTGTTTTGCAGCATAAGGTTTTGCTAATGCGCAGTTAGTCATTTTCCCTGTTACACAATTACCAGATAATTATCGGCATTTAATGAGCAAGGCCCGGTATATTATCAGGAAGGGGTTATTATAACTGTAGCAAGTGTCAATACAGGTCTGCATCAAACGAACATACCTTAACATACATGTACCAACAAATTACAGGAACATTTTCTCCCAGTTTTTAAACCATTACTCTTTTAATTTTCGAAACTTAACAAATTAAAGGGTTTTTCGCACATCCCTGCTGTTTCAATAATACTTTTGACCAGTTTTGATGCTGATCTTTTAAGTCGTTTCATCAACGATGAACAACAAAACAGCTGTATAATAAAGGGCAATTTATTTTTTGCATACTTAATTACCTATTACCAATTTTCACCTGTATGTGCCTTGTGTTCATTTTTGAAAATGTTGTGTTATAATTTGCTTGAAATACATACGGTTTAAATATATATGATAATTCAGCTTGTTTGGAATTCATAGGGACCACAAAAAAAAATAAAAAAATAGCTGAGTTTTTGAGCTTTGTAAATAAATGTAAGAAGGACCGTAAAGGGGTTTTGGCAGAGTTATCTGTTGAAGTATATGACTCATCCGAGTAAGAGTTAACTGCAGTGTACTGTGATTTGCTATGAGGTGACCTTTAACCCCTGAGATATTTTGATATGGATCACAAATTTACCCTCCAATAACGAATAGTTAGGACTTATATTACACTAAAGTTTGAATGATTGGTCTAGTGGTTCTATGAAAGATACTACACAACACTACTCTTTGTCATACTTGAAGACTAACAAAGAACGATTTTGGTTAAATTCATCAGTTCCGCGCTACCACAAGGAGACAAACACGAACATATCGCAGCCTCCCAAAATACACACACATACACTACATGCATGCATTTTGCACACAGGAGAGGCCGTCCTTAAATGGCCATAGCTGTTGATAGGACGTTAAACAATACTTAACCAAAACTAAACCAATCATGAATTTTTATTGTTAGTGTGTTATCAGGTTTCTGCAATATTTTATAGAAGTGAACGTTCGTTGTACTTTAAGTATTTTTCTTTTTATGTTTTGAATCGGCAAAGACTAAACAAGAAAAACAACACAGCTTTTGACACGTTTCAGAACATCCAGTAGACATAATGATGTAAAAGAGAAAATTTGCGGCGTCAGGAAATGTCAGCAATTTTATTTTGTTTAGAGAATTATTGAAAAATTTTCCAAGTGCGAATTTATTTATCAATTTAAAGATTATAGATAAATCGAATATAAAGATTTCAAAACAAGTGTCAACCCCAAATTTCCACAACGCTTTGGGCTAAACGCGAACATTTCCACACGTGATAATCACCATTTTCACAGAAAGTCATGGTTTAAACGATACGGACGCCACAAGTTTTAAGGATTTATTTTAGTCAAAGAACTGGCAACAAAGATCTTTTGTTGAAATCTATACCTAGCATAACCAATACAATGCTTGTTAGTTTGTTTGAACTGTGTTTAACGTCCTCAACAGCTACAGTAAGATCATAGGAAAACGGATGCCTAGGGAACATTAACAAAAACGAAGGAGTATTATAGAAAGGGTAAAGATCCTAATTGTTAAAATTGGGATAGCATGCCATTTTTTTTGTATCTTTGATGCCCCATAAAAATGGCATAGGCGAAAATCCCGAACTCTGCAGGGATCACATATGACTCGCTTCTTAGGATAACATGTAGTAGGCTATATTAGGTCTACCATTTCATTAAACTCTGCAGGGCTCAAACATTACTCGCCTCTTACGATAACGTGGGGTATGCTATATTAGGTCTATCATTTCCCCGAACTCTTCAGGGCTCACACATTACTCGCCTCTTACGATAACGTGGGGTAGGCTATATTAGGTCTATCATTTCCCCGAACCTGCAGGGCTCACGCATCACCCGCCTCTTACGATAACGTCTGGTAGGCTTTATTAGGTCTATCATTTCCCTGAACCTGCAGGGCTCACACATTACCCGCCTTTTACGATAACGTCGGGTAGGCTTTATTAGGTCTATCATTTCCCCGAAACTGCAGAGGGAATGAAAGAGAAGATAAGTTTAAAGATCTACCAGTGGTTGTTTTTGTGTACTCTTCACTGATCTTTTTAAAACCGGCTGCTTATAAGAACTGGTAAAATAAAGTATTGTCAATCATGATTGCAATGCTGAAATTTAGATGCATGAACACTTGATTCTAACGCAATGTTTCTAAAACATTGTAGCTATTCTGATCCAATTGTTACGAGTCTGGTGAAAAGAGGATTAGTACCCTGTATGAGAAACATATCATTAAAAGAAATTGAATATGCTCCCCGAGGGACACAGCCTTCGTCAGATATAACGGTATTTCTGATAGAAATCACCACTTTATTTTATTTCACATTAATAGGAGTAATCTCAGCGTCGAAATTAAACATTAAGAGCGTACACGTGAACGTTAATAGAAATTGCAAATTCTATAATTCTATAATTCTATAATTCTATAAGAAATGATTTTCATGAATCACAAATATTTGATTCATAATTCTTTGAAATCGTTTCACATCCTTACTGTATAGACTTGTTAATGTCTTAACAAAAATATGTCCTATATGGAGACCTATTGAGATCAGAACCACTGTCTGTATGGAGACCTATTCAGATCAGGACCAATATCTGTATGGATGCCTATTGAGATCAGAACCACTGTCTGTATGGAGACCTATTGAGATCAGGACCACTATCTGTATGGAGACCTATTCAGATCAGAACCACTGTCTGTATGGAGACCTATTCAGATCAGGACCAATATCTGCATGGAGGCCTTTTCAGACTAGGAGCAAGATCTGAATGGAACCCCACTAAGATTAAAGGAACAGTCATCGCTCCATGCTAGAAGATTAGTTTCTTATGTGAAAGAAGAAGATCTGGACCACTATCTGTTTGGAGCCTTACCAGCCAGGACCCATTTCTTACAAGGTTCATGAAATCAACGATTTCAAAACTCAAGTTTTTAAATATTTTTTCTTCAAAACGGTTTAAAATATCGGTATTTTTGTACAAAGTACAATAGGATGATCCTTTTAAGAACAATGACATGCATATATTTTTCTAGTTTTAGTTATTAAACTTCTGTACATATCGGCGGTACAAAATTCATCTTTATACTCCTCTAAATTTTTTAAGTCCATGTATTGCTTTGCTAACGGTTTTTTACTAACAAATTAATGTTATAAATCTCGGGTATTCTACAGTAGAGACTGCACACAATTATGTTGCCGTTTTCAATGTCTGGTATCACATCTATCTGTTTTTACTGCTTGGAGAAATAGTATACATTACATCGCTTCTCTGTGACATCTAGGAGACTAATGGAAACAAATCATACGTGAGTAACACACCTGCGTCTTCGAGGAAAACAATCGATTGGGACCCTATATTTTTACGTCATTGCCGAAAGCAATGCAGGGCAAAAAAAGGTTTGATATACATGCATCCGATCATTGCATCGGTCTGTATGGTACAGGATATGACAAACGCCAGTTTCTTAATGATCAAGTGCAACCAGGATAAAAAAAAAATAGACAAATGATCAAATGGACTTGAAGATATATATACAAGTGGGCGTCACAGTATATATAAACTGATGTATGTATACCGTAGTGCCCTCTAGTATATATATATAGTTGTATAGCATGTGAAATGACCATTTGCAAACGACATCATTGTGTGACGAAAACGACTAAATCCAAAAGGATAAAAAGACAACAAAAGAATACCGAAATGTAAATAAATTCATGATTCAAACTCAAAATTCATAAAACGAGGACAAAATATTAACAAAGGACATATTTATTTGATAAGATCAGGAAGGATACATATCAGGTAAACTTTAAAAATCCATGTAAAGTCACGTCCTCCTAGTGATAACTGGTGAACAGAAATGTAGGTAGGAAATAAATACAATCTGTTCAAGACCTATTGGTTTCCTTTTGGTGTTTGCTGTTATACATGCGTAATTAAGGCTTTTCACCTTTTTTTGAAAAAAATGCGGTATTCTTTTTTTTGTTCATGCCATAGCTGCTAAATGATGGGTAAATTGTTTATGAAGTTGCCATTCCAATACTTTGAGGTCTGTTAAAAATGCAACATTGCCAACATGGGATCTATTTTTTCCTACTTAAATTAATGCCAGCTGCTTGCCCTGGATCATAGCTTCCTTCAAGACCAACAGAGACGACTTGACACTCAGCTTTATGATAAACGTGGTGGTTCGATATTTTTCTATCCTTAACATAACCTTTCCATTGAAAGTACATGCCGCAGTTAACTCTTTATTAACGGATTTACTTTAAATATCACGGTCTCCGTGATAAACGTAAAATGTTGGAAAACATGAACTTACAACATAAGGAGTCGAGATGTGCAGGTTGTTAAAGGCTATACAATTGTGTTTGTTTTGTATGATCTGGATTTTGTACGATATGGAAATCGATGTTTTGGTATAGTCATAAGTGTGCCTTGTGATTTCGCTGTCATCATCCCGTATCACAACGTGATTTCACTTTGATTTCTGCCTCGGAAACAGGGGAAGATACTCTAAATATATATAATAAAATATAGGGAGACACACACAAAAAGAATAGTATGTAAGGAGTATCCCCGCTTCACTTTTTTCCGAGGCAGACACAAAGATTTACACCGCAGATGTCGTCGATGGAAGCAGGGGACGCGTTTGGTTTGCTTGCTTGCTTTGTTTGTTGTTGTAAAAGTTCGTGTCGTTAACATTTTGCCTTTAGTGACGGGCAAATTTAAAAATGAGAGGAAACATTTCCAGACACATTGTCTTTAAAACCAGATGTATTTAATGGTGAATTTAACACCTTCAAATGTAATGAAAAAGTTCCCTGATGCCAAAAGGCACATATGTCTAGGAGCGAAAATTTCCCGGTTTACAGCAACCACCTTTTGACCGTGTTCTGGGATATGTCATCATCTTGTTTAGGTGTTTTAACATATTTAAATCTTGTGACCTTGAATAAAGGTCGAGTTGTTTTCTCTCTCTCAATGATTGAAGCACTCCTTGCCCGCAAGCTATTAGCGATTTCTTCGAAGGGGTGTTTGAGTATTGTATCAGATGTGAACCCTTTGAATATCGGTTTTCACATAATTTGTAATACTCCATACCAGCATAGTAAAGCCTGTATGTTATAATTTTAGGCCTCTTTCAGCTTTTTTTTTTTCTTTTTTTTTTCCATATTTTACCTCTGCCAGATTGAATTTACAAGTCAAGGTAAATTCTTTTGGAGGGTGACCACAGCAGAATTTGATGTCTCTATTGTGTCTCACCCCTGCAAGTCGAGGATCGAGAAAAACATACACCCGCTGATACCCACCCACTGCATGTATCGTAAGAGACGCATAATGTGGACACACACACAAAACCTGCAGATTGTGCCTGCTGCGCTGCGACACAAAAGAGAGCAAAATATAATATATCTGCTGTGGCATCCTTTGCAATATTTGGGGTTTTAAATTTCTCTCTACTTCTGTCTACTTTTTGTTTCCTATTCCGTCTTTGCGTATTGCAGAGTTATCTTCTCTTGAGAGCAGGTATTGATTGTTACGTCATTGGTTTGTGTGAGAAAATTACGTCGTTTTCTCAAAGATTGATGACGTTACTCTCACAAACAAATGACGTAACAATCAATACCTGCTCATAGGATGAGATAAATCTGCAATACGCAAAGACGGAATAGCCCTCCTTGGCATTGGCAATAGCTCATGTTTTGGCTTTGAGACTGAATGTTCGCCCATGTAAGGAAGGAAATAGGTTTGTCCCCATACCGGGACATAACAAAGTCTTTAAAAATGGTTGATGTAGTTGTTATTCCCAGCATTTCGGGCAATGACAATATCAATATAATGTGACCGGGCGAAATGAGGTGCTTGTTGCCTTCGGCATAATATTCCAGTGAGGTACAAGTGTACCACTATAAAGTCGGCATATGATCTACGCTATCACAATGAGGCAAATATTCCAACATACCCTGCCCCCAGCACACATACACACAAGCATGCATACATTTCACGCATGGGGGGGGGGGGGGGGGGGGGGGGGGCACGTGGTACCTTAGCCGTTAATAATGACGTAAAACAAAATAATAACAAACCAAACAGTTCATGTGGCTCAATTGTTATTGTCACAGATACTTTATATGGTTTCCTTTAGGTTTTTTTTTTTTTTTAAACCGACCTACTAGGTCAGGTAATATTTCAAAGTCAACATAAGTGGTTAAATATCATTTTGTAACAGCATCAAGAAAGCTCACCCTTCTGCTATGTTGTATATTTCATATGTATCTGGGATGCTCTACTGTGTTTTTATCGAAAAAAACAACTTTATTCTTGTCTTAAACTTAACGTGAAATAATTTTGTTTCATTGTTGAAAGAACCCAAATTCTGTGGTTTTACGAAAAAAAATCATTTCGGGGGTAGAATAGGTTTGCCCTTTTGGACACTCATATAAACACAAAACGTTTGTTCTATTGTCATCAAGACACCATGCCCCATGCTAAAAACATATACCGGTAAATACAGCGACACTATTCCACAATCTTGGAGTATCATACCCGTCGACGCCGTTTGCTTTATTCCTCTTAAAAAAAAAGCATCCATATTATTTTAATACATCCGGCGGTATTGGCAAATCAGAAGAAATTTTGATCGCCGTCGACATTGTTTGTTTAATTATCTTCAGCAGACATAATTTGAATCTACGGACGTCTGATTGGCAAGGCATAGGTAAAGCGAATGTAAATAGTCTTCAAAAGTCATATACGCCGTTATGCCACAATGACAAAGGTTACTATTAACCCGTTTTTGAAAATGCGCTCTGACAAAAATCAGTAATTATGAACAAGGGTTACAATAATAGCTGAAATTGAAATGTATCGACATCGTCAACCATTGTAATCCTTTGAAGGATTACATTAATGGTTCTACCCATTAGTGAAACCAAGCTACTCCAGTGGACGGGGTTACAGTGCTCTATGCTTGATAAAGACCGAATTCAGCATCATAAGTGATGGCATAGGCATGACGACATTTCAGGAAAAAAACTCAGTATGGGGGTTGAAGGTTCCTTGGAGGTCGGTGGTAGGCCACAATCATTACCTATATTCCAAACAAGTTTTGTAAATGCAAATTCAAAGAGGAGCGCTACCGCTTCATGTTTGCTTGGCCTTTGTCAGCTTGGCAATCAGGAACGCCTACTGAAAGCAGTTCAATACTTATATTTATCGTATATGCTTGTTCCATGGATAAAACAGCCATCTATCCAATGAGGGTCAATAGTTACTAACGTAACAATTATGGCGTTATCATGATTTATTCCACTGAAGGATTAGTGCAAAGACCACATTGCGTATTACCAATCGCGCGCTAACAACTAACATTATCCTGGAATAGTGATAATTGGTGCTGCAAAGGTGAAAGAGTCAAGCCAATTAAAGCTGAATATTTTCGGAACACATCCTATAAGCTTATATGTATACACACCAACTGAAGATTTTTTACGTTTTATCTATTTTAAGTTTAAAAACTTCTCGAAGCACATATATCCGCGTTGTTAGTTATCGAGGTTGAATTATGGTCCCGTACTCAGAGGAAAAGCGTAAGCTTTTGTAATGTTTTCTCTCAGACACAAACACTGAATTCATACATATGTTTTACCCTACAAATTTGTTTTAGTTTGCAGTTAGCAATGATTATACAGACAATTGAAAGTAGTATTGCAAAATCCGTTTCACTTTTCTATGTTGACTGTGAAGAGTAAGCTACCCTTGTTTTACTCGGCAAAAGAAGCCTTTAGGAATGCATTGATGTCATTATCCCAGAGACGCTCATGAATAGTGAGTGGTACGCGCCGAACACATCAATAGTGACGGTACTGTATGTTCGTTGTACACTTTATAATTGAATGCGCTGATTTCAAACAAATATGTGACAGATTCTATGAAAAGTTTATTCGATACAGTTTCCGTGAAATTAATATTTGACTAATTACACTCTATTAATCTTTACCATAAAATATGACATATTGTGAAGCCAATTTGATCGATTTTGATATAGTTCTTTTATCCTTTATATATTTTAACCTATTTAGTTTTTGGTTTGAATTGTTTTTCGTGAATGTCTCTTTTTATAAGTATTGATGGCCTTAAATGACTAACATTGTCGATGGGCCGTTAAACAATACAAAAACCAAAACAAAACTAAACTTGTGAAGATCTTGCATGATGTCTGTTAGACCAATATAATGTATATGGCTCCAGACGAAACCAAACGTATACACCACAAGGGGCCATCGACCTGCCAGGTTAACTTGCACTAACAAAGAAATATGGCTTTTGTAGTCTGCAAGAGCTGGGTTAATCCTAGACAGGAGCTTCGCACAGACCATTCATGAACACACATGCCTTAATGGTATATTGCGATATAGTATCAGGGTTGATTCTAACGAAAGCTTGGTAACATCAGTTTACATCTAAAGACACACAACTGTTATAATAAATAAATGATTAAACATTTGCCAAGGTTGGCTTAAGCGCTACCTTTCCTCGACTTTGGACCATCGACATGCTACTTTATGCACGATTTCAATTACGTCAGATTATGTTTCTAGTATAAATCTTAATTATTCGACTATCAGAAGACTTAATAATCAATACATCGTAGAATAGGCTGATAATCACCGTCTGTAAAAGGGAAATGAGCGAGCGACCTCGGCCAATGAGATATCTGTTTAACTTTGAACATAACTGAAAACTTCAGCGTAGCTAGGGTAAATGTATGTTCAAAGGACGCTGGCTGTCAAACACTCAATATTGATTTGCCCGGGTTTATATATGTACAGTGTATGCTGTGACATTGGGTTCAATTAGATTCATTTGATGTGGCATCAAATGCAATATACTGATAGCAAAAATCAATCCCAAGCGAGGTGTGTATATTTTCACAATGCAATTGAGGGAAATTCTATCGATCTTCCTGAGTAGACCCTTATCGTGTATTATGCAAGTTATCAGATTTAATTTGTGTTTTAATCAGAATTGATTTGTTTAAAGTAGACAAAATAAAGTGGATTTTTTTCGCGATGTGGAAATGTTCGCGATTTTCGCGTTGAGAAGATAAGCGGGAACGTTTAACACGCGAAAATGTATATATTTATAGATTATAGATAAATCGAATCTATAGATGACAAACTTTTGCCAACGCGAAGATTTCCCCATCGCGATATCAGATAAAAGGGTAATAACGCGGACATTTTCAAACGCGAAAATGTCCTCTTTTACAGTAATTCAATATTACATCCACATTCTGATAATGCAAGCAAACAATTCTCACATTTCGTTTTATTGTGTTAGCAAAATTTCAGTTATTTGAGAACATAAGTAGATTTTAAAACATGAGAATTCAAATAGAAAATGACAAAATGGACTTTTTCAGGCAAGCCAGCTAATTTGAAACAAACTATATCCTATAAAACCTGTACAAACCGAAAAGTCCTAGGAACTTAATATATCATATCATATTTCGATCTTTTCAGGTATCTTCTGAAGAAGGCGGTGAAGTCAAGTCAAGAGTTCTGTAGAGGATCCGCAGCACTGCTGAACGTCTGGTAACCAGTGTAACCAGTGTGACCAGTGTAACCAGTGTGACCAGTGTAACCAGTGTAACCAGTGTGACCAGTGTAACCAGTGTGACCAGTGTGACCAGTGTAACCAGTGTAACCAGTGTAACCAGTGTAACCAGTGTAACCAGTGTGACCAGTGTAACCAGTGTAACCAGTGGTCGATAGAGACAGCACATCACACTAATGCTTAATCCATTGCCTTTGTGACCTGAACGACACGGACAGCAGTATAAAAAATAAGAGCTGTGACGATCACTGCTGTCGTATACAAATTACGTGTTATGTTTTCCAATATACTGTACTTTGACACTTGATAACGGATGTTTTGGAAAACTTTATTGGTGATTTTTTCCATCTGCTTCCAGAAAGCTTAGAGCCTTTTCCAAATTAACAAGAAAATGCAGCAAAGCTGCTGGACACCAAATCTTGTTACATGAAAGAATTTACTGACAGAAGGGAACGGATCCTGAAGACTTTAATTTATTCTTCGAATATGTTTGATATGCTAACGGCATTAGTTTTGTTATACAGAATATTCCATTCACGCTCAATATCCTTACATGTTGTACTTTTGTCACTCTATAATTGTCCGAAAGCACGCAAATGTACATTTTTAACTTCACGTTTTAATGTCAACTATTTTGGTAACAATGTCATCTTCTGAGAGAGAGAAGAGACAGTACATGATTTACATAAAATATCATTCATACCTGCCGCGAATTTTACAAATATTTCTTTTGACAATGTACCTTTGAATAAAATATCAACCGTCCTTTGGATTAAACCGTTAATCAAAGCTCCTCTTTCAATAATGTACAAAATGTGAGTATCTAGTTGAGGATATTTGTCTAGATGATATTACCTTTCGAGTGTGCTACAAAGACACACTTTGCCACAACGCTGCTTTTTTGTTTGTTTATTTATCCGTTTTAATCGGGAAAACCACAATAGTTTCTATTAATTACTTTTTTTGCGTCATGCGACACAGCTATTATTGGCTTCATAAAAAAACCGCGGGATTTTGTAGCGTACTTTTTGATGCCAGGTTCTAATGACGTCACGCTTGACAACAATATAGAGCGCCATTTTGAATGGGTTTCTCAATGCAATTTTGTCGTTTGCTTCTTTTGTCTGGTAATATTTCCAAACATAAATGTTATAAGTTGTGTAGTTATATAAATACTATAATGTATGTTGCATAGGTGGAACCACACAACCACTTATTCTGCCGTCGCTTCATCTAAACTTGAAACTGAAAATGTACGCAGTGAATAGAACGTACCATTCTCATTGGACAATACTAAGAGTGATGTCTTCACATGTGAAGATAAAACATTTTGTATACATTCACTGCACTAAAGATATGTTTAATCAAATAGAGAATTCATAATATTTCATTAGAAAAATGTAACAAATACGGATATCATAGGGGGTTTAATATAATTTTCTGTAAAAAGTAAGCGGCCTCAATTTCCTAGAAGGCTTTCACGCAAGGAGAGGCACCGGAAGTGGATAAAGTGTTTACATATCAAACTTCGGCGCTTCGCGCCGCTTAGGGGTTTGAAAAAATCATTAACACTCACATGCTAACGTCGGTTTTCAAGACATCACAGACGGCCAGTTATTACAAGGTCACCATATATTTTTACGAAGATGAAAAAACTGGGTGTATATTATGATGAGTTATAATCATATATTAACACATAAGTCATGTACTATAACACGCCTAAGGTTCATTTTGTAAATTATCTTATCATATAAATTCCGTCGTATGTATTGTCATTAAGCCATCACATACATTATGTTTATGTAACGTGTGTAATATCCTTCCGAAAATGACGTCCCAATCGAATCAATGTGACGTAACGTCATTGTGAAGCAGACGCAATTTTCATCGTTTCAGAGGCGGCCATGTGCAAAACATTCGTTTCAGATCACAACTATACAGTTTACTTTGTATTATATGATAAAAAGAATCTGTCATTCGTTTCCCTTCATATTAGATTTATGATACTCGTTTTAGATTTTCCATATTTGCTCGCCAAACATCAATAACATGAAAAATCCAAATCTAATATAATATAAATTGGAACTTATGACAGATCCTCTATTTATCATTGTTGTATGGTGAACGTTACACTCACACCGGTGGTTACACCTTGAACGTTAGGTAATAGAAACAGTACGCCAAAAACTAATCTCACAACACCGTACAGCTTTTTCGTCCTTCTGTTTGTAGCGAGTCAAAAAGATCAGTTATCCACGGTCTTGAGTCATGTCCTCTCGTGTGCTGTGTCCAACTGTTTAACCGTAAGAGACGACAAATATGTGACCCCCTTGCAGAATCGGGGTGGATTTTTTCCTTGTCTTCAGTTTCGAAAACATTGAAGAAATCAAGAATAGATCTGTTGTTTCCCACTGCATGTGTATCGTAAACGCCGACTAATGTTGGGCTCACTACAGCATCGGGATTTTCTTCTGTGTTATATATGAAGAGAGCAGGGAAGGGACCAAAACCTGCATTGCAACACTCGGTATCTTTTCTGTCTCCTATCTTTCCTGTCTTCTTTCTTTTCTCACTACTTTCTCTTTCCGGTGGTGTTTCCATAGGAATCCGTCCCTATATGATTATGGCCGTTGCAAGGACAAACATACAAAACAAAAACAAAAAGGGAGTTTCTCTGTACACAGGACTACCACAGACTAGATTAGCGGTGATTTATTTTGCATAGGATTGTCGGAGTATTGGGGTTATCATATATACAGTATATATACTGTATACAGCATTGTCGGAGTTGTGGGAAACGAAGTTATACTGTAAACGGGAGGATCAGAGACAAGAGTAGCGGTATAGGATTGTCGGAGTCTGGAATAACGACGTTATCATTTATACAGTACTATCGGAGTATGGTTTAAACATTGATGCATACAGCATTGTCGGAGTTGTGAAAAACCCAAGTTCCACAGAAAGCAGGATGCCAGAACTACGCAATATATTGAAATCCGACAGTGATTTCTACAAGCTTCTAGTATATATATACCCGACATATAACGTACGTTCACCTAGCAAACTGGGAGCTCAAATGTAATCGATTTCCACCTATCGTATATTTCCTGGTGCAGCGAGCATGATGAAATATACATGGGCATTGAGATGGAAACTATATCACTCTCTCCTCGACTAACTGATATCCGTAGAGAGATCTGCGTAAATGTTATGTTCTTGGACGAAAATATAAAAAAAACTTAACCTGTTGGCTTGTTTCAAAGAAAACAAATGTCTCACAACTATTTAGATATGACAGGGTTATTTTCCACGAAGTTATTATGATTTACTTGTCTTTAAGCAATCAATACTATGTTAAAAGACCTGCAGTAACCTTGGTTTCCTCATCATACCTTTCCCCCTTTTTTTATTTAATTTTGTTTTCCTCATATTGCTACCATTACCATTGGGTGGACGGCATTTCAGTAAAACGTCTTCATTCTGTCTTCCCATCGTCCCATCTTTATCCCATATGAATGCAACGTGTATTTAATCTTTTCCAAATACACTTAAAGAAGAAGAGTTTATTCCAGTCTGCAAAAATGACTTGTTCGATCAGGCTTACAAAATCAGCTGATCAGTAAATTGCCGACCATGTCAAAGACTTCAGAAGGAAAAACACATGAACAGTTGTTATCATTCCTTAAAGATGTTTTAGCCTTTTCTTGGCCGTTTTCATGCTCACTAGGATGCGAGACAAGTCTGCAACTCTGCTGTGTCTATTGGAGGGATGAACGTATACTCA
Organism: Mizuhopecten yessoensis; assembly: GCF_002113885.1. Taxonomy (NCBI): domain Eukaryota; kingdom Metazoa; phylum Mollusca; class Bivalvia; order Pectinida; family Pectinidae; genus Mizuhopecten; species Mizuhopecten yessoensis. The sequence goes on from NW_018405900.1 coordinate 1,435,350, forward strand.
CGGACGACCACAAATACATCGGTCAGTCTTATGGACTGCTTTGGCTGTCTTTCTCGTAATAAGTTGCAAGATAACCTCCATTTATACGGCCTTAATGTGTATCTTACCGCGGGCCACCTCAAAGGTAGAACGCGGTAGATCAAAGTGACATCCTCTGCCAGTGACCTACATATCCTACAATTTATAAAGTAATCAAAGATGTCCTGAAATTTGAATCTAAAAATCGTTTCGTCTGGTTCGTAAAACCAACTTAACACTTGTGTGTTTTAAAGCATATCCTCTATTTTGCACATACTTACGTGTTTCTAAACATGTAATTTTTTAAAGCATATGAAATAAACGAACGTCGTAGTTTATTATTTTTATCCTATCACAACTTAACCTTTGTTCTTTTTTTCCCCCAGGCGTTTATACAGGAAGAAAATTCATTGAATCATTAAAAACAAGCAAGAGACGGGCACTGCGGCCTTGGGTGATAAGTCATCTCCTCTGCAAAGTAATATAACACATTAAGCTCATGGCTAGAAAAGCATTTAAAAGTTTGATTGACATGTTAACTTTGTGAATGAGAATTCATTACCTCTCTTTGATTCCAGAAGTGTCATTACACGAGATCCGAACCGAGCTGATGTCTCTCCGCTATGAGGCCTGACATACTGCCTTAAAATACTACCTCATTTAAGTGTTTTGACTGCGTTTTATTTCATTCTCTTGACAATTGTTACTTGTTTACTGTCTAATTTGTATGCTGTAGTTTACCTGCATGTAGTTTGATTTATAATATCTAACACACGGCTCTCATTTTATCAAATCCCCATGCATTGCATGCTTATATAATAACAATCCCATGTGTGTGTCTCACAGTCCTCTTTGAGAATTCATGGCGGTAGATCGTGCTGGTGGAGTTGTTAGTCCCCACGGTTTGCCGTACTGTCCATGGGAGATTAAGAAATTAAGCGCATACGGTTGGTGTTTTCATCATACGAATTGGTAGCTTTTTTCAGTGATCAGCCTTACAATACTTATTAAGGTGTCCCGAGTAGATTTTAGTCAACTCTGTTGTTCACTTTTCTATTTCTTCCTTTGAAAAAAGGTCTTCATCCCTGTTTAATATGGATCAAATATTAGAGTGTTTTTTATCAATGACAGTAAGGAATGTGTGTAGGTTGTTACATTTACATTGCTATTAAGAAATGTGAAGGTGTCTTACAGTTATAAGTTTCTATTACTTGGCTGTGCCTTTGAAGTGTTTATATCGTGCTACATTTGCCCACGGAAATAACTGTAAACGAAAATAAATATGACGTTCTCCCTGCAACAATTGGGATCTATAGTTCTGTAATTCCTCATTTAAGCTGATTTGTACAAGGGAGACTACTCCAAGTGAAAAAATCAGTTCTAGTGGTAACATACCTATTGATAGTTTCCCTGATGCTACATCTCCTACAGGTTAACCAACTACCAGGCTATCTCTCATCACCAGGGTTGCGTTGATAATCCACACGCGGAATGCTACATAGGTTTCTATTGGCCGGTTTTGTCAACTTTGTCCTGGACTACATTTGTTTCGTGCAGAGTGGAACAATATTTCATGAAACGTTCCATCAATAAACGCACAGACGTGTGCCACATTACGACACTGTGCTTAGTAGTTTATTACTGTTGCGCCATCACATTGGTTATAGTGTACTGATTGCCATGGAATGATTTAACGAGAATACTTCTACAAGCGAGGTCCTAGAAAGGGAAATGTTTGTGTATAGACACTACCGAAAATATTGACATTGATGCTACAATTTCTTTTACTATTTTCACTATGCATAAGCTCTCGACCTATAGGATATTCTGTATTAAGGCATTAAAGAAAGCATCCATAGCTTCAGATTGATGCCAATCATGATAACACTTAATCATATTTTATTGGTAAAAATCCCTCAAATGAATAATTTCGTTACAAAATAATATAAAATTTCCTAATGATTGTATTTATAATCATCACTTATGAACCTCATTATGTTTTTGATGCCTTATCTATACCGACAAAAAAAATGTATGCATTGATATCAGCTTAATTAAACTGAATTTAATTTTTGCCAATACATTAAAACTTGATAAGTTATAGATTGATAAATCGCAAGCGTTGGTATTTAATCAATTACTATAAAACCTCAGCTGTTGGTTTTTTTTTATAGATATCTTATCAATTTATCTTATTGATGTTCAACACATATTTAAATGCCAGGAAATCGGAAAAATGCTGCAAAACTTACTTACTACTACTTACTAAAAGTACTACGTACACTATTTTTACTTGCTTTTTTAATACCATCACACAACTCACTCCGAGTCTAATTTGTTATCTGTTATTCGACCTCGTTTTAATTGGTAGTTCACCGCGTCATCATCGTCCAATTAGCCCATAATGCTGATGAGAACTCGATAAAACAGATGATCTGTTCACACCACGGCGAAATGGCCAATGTCTCTACAACTGAAACCTGTGAAACGAAAATGGTTCGTGGATAATTAAACTTGGAAACCATGGCAATAAGATCGATTCTGTTGTCAATAACCTCCAAGTTTGATTTGAAGGTTAGACGAACATGCAGCAAGGTTGTAAGTACTTGGAACCTTTGTAATAGTGGAATGGTTATGTTTTAAACGACGTTATAGACGCGTTTTTATTACACAAAACAAAGCTTCTGTACAACTCATCCTGATTACCACTTGCCCATTTTAACTATGTAATGTTTAATTGGTTGTGAAAATTAAACTTTTAACTTCTATTTTTCAATTTTGTGTTTTCGGGCAGAAGCACGCATATGCAGGAGGTCTAGATATGGTAGGAAACCGGAACTATTCCGAGAAAATGGACAAGTCGGTCAGGTGGCGTAAACCTTTGCGTCCGTTCGGGGAATTGCAATCCAGTCGTCATGATGAAAGGGAATGCGCTAATCACTGCGTCTTCTGACCACTAGTTGTGGTAATTTGCCTGTGGCCTGTCCTATCAAACTCGGTTATTAAGGATTCCTTTTTTGACAAGACCAAAACAAATGGATTGCTCCCTTACAGCATATAGAACAACATCGCCTTCCTCCCTAACTCATTACCAAATTACACTTCATACCAAAAAGAACCACGTAAATCTCTCGTAACAGCATTTGACCTTAGTTCGATACATAACTCCTCTACTGCAAGTTGGGGTAAATACATGTACATTGTAATAGGCCCGGATGTATCGTAAGAGTGGCACTGAAGGTTTCGTTGAGGTTTTGTTTTGGTGGTTTATAATAAGAGGATGTTGAAGAGACAAACATTGATCTGCTACTCCAAATGCAACATTTGGGATGTTTCTATTTCTTTTTATCTTAGATACGCCTTCTTTTCGTCGTTGTCTCGTTAGGTAACTGTCTTCATACGACCTTGGATGTTGCGAGGACATTAAACCCCATACAAACAAACAAACAATAACTCCTCTCACTTGATACCGAGTATTGTCATGTAGTTTCACATGGTGACGCTTTAGTTTATAATAATGTGGTATATAATAATAGAGTGAGTATAAACATGTTTGAGAGGTAGAAAATCCTAAATCTTTGAAGCTCAGAAGTTATATTAGAAATTGCATCTAACGACGTCTTTGTGCTTTGTGATTATCCTCGCATTTGTCAAATCCTGCACGCGCGCCTTATCAGTAATAACATCCAGCCAATGGATTGTATTGACTGTATATCGTGACTTGGGAAATATGTTCCCAAGTTTCTGCGTTGTGAATGACAAACAATGATGATGAAAAGAGACATTTCGTTAATTAACGGTTGAAGGTAAATAAAGCGCTAATTAAATATAATTGCATTTTTGATTATTTTTGTGAATGAAATTGTCACATTCGATTGATTAAAAAACAATAGCATAGCCAGTTGATTGCTGGTTCACGTTTGGTGTAGCAAGTAATCGTCTGCTAACGCACGTGAGTGTTAAGGTGTTTGTGGATCTCGTCGAAGGAACAACTCTTCAACATATTATATGCTTATGTCACGAGAGAGCTGAAAATCGTTCCCTTGAGGAGCAAAGTTCTAACGCTTGCAAACTAAAATCTTACACCAAAGCAGTTTTTCACTTTGATTCAGATTGAAACTTAATTGCATTCCTTAGAGAAAACCCATTTCGTTTCAGGATAAACAAACATTGACTTTCGTTTTCATATAACATTGCGATTCAGTTATCCTGACACTGTTACTAATCGGAACACCTCTGCTTAGTTCCCATTCTCTAGATGAGGAAGGAATCGGCCGAGGGGTTCCAAGTAACACATTGTTTGCCATACAGAACTATTCTGTTTCCTGACCTTGTAGAATAGTTTTCACGACTACATGATTGCTCTGTGAGTCCCAGAAGACCTGCGTGTACGCGCTCCACATGGCGGCCACTGAAACCAATTATATTCCTGTCATCAGCCCGTTGACCTGCCTTGTAAGGGTAGACCGTTCCTTGTAGGGATTGATCTCTAGGGACTCACAAACTGGACGGTCATAAAGGATCAGATGTTCATAACCCAACTGGCATTAATTTGACGTTTGTTATACATGACCGTATGCAATTTTCAATGCACTTGATCTATTTTGAAAGGAGTGTCGGTTTCATATAACAGGCAGCGTGATGCGTATTGGTTGAATATAAACGTTTTACTTAAAACAGCATCCTAGATATGTTTTTGTATCGACTACATCTGATATTTTCAATGAACTGATCAGAAAGCTGTTGTGTTTTGTTTAGTAGGTTGGTTTCCGTTGTATTAGAAATCTTGTGTTCCAAGGTTAACATATTTTCGTGCAATTTAAGAAATAAAAAGGACAAATAATTCGAATAGTCCATGACAACATGTGACATTCTGATTATCAATACCAGTGATTCGAATCTTCGTGTAATAGGTTTTCGATAACCGATTACGAAAAGCGATATTCTTGAGAATAAAGAGATCTGCAATATGATTTATGTTGTCTGTTAAGACATTTATTTGGAATGAACTAGCAAAAAAACAGAATAAACAAATTCAGAAAGACAGACCAAATGAATATGATTCGAACCCCAAACGCATGGTACCAAAATAATTAAATAATACGAATAAAGTGAATATGAAAACTGGTAATATCATACAAAAAATAGAACTCCGACTCGAAATCGACATTGCTGGGACAAAATGTGAAAAAAGTAGCGATATACAAGGATACCTTTAAAAAAATCCATTAATAGTCACACCAAGTGTGTCGGGAGGCACCCTTCTGCCTCATCTACGACACCCTCTTATAGTTCTAGGTAAAATCAAAGTAATGCAACGTTCTCAAAGTCAGCACTGTGGTTGTGGCAACTAAACAACGCGGCAACCCTGGATATTTCATTATATTTTGTTTGTTTGTTCAAAACACCTTTATATAGTCCCCTTTAATGTTTCCGATCAGGATTGAACAACATTGTTATTGTCCAGGCCAGTATATAATAATAAACATATTCCATTAAGCCCGCCCGCTAGGGCTTCATAAAAATGTATGCAGTCAATTTGCGTTTATACGAGTATATTTCAATTTCTACTCAAGTTGGACTCAATGCAACTACCAAATGTTACCCGTTTCATTTGCCGATGAAATTGACCAGATTAGCATTGCCTGTTCGTATGATTACATAACTATTGACATTTTTTAAACAAAGAAGATACCGCTTGTATGAGATTTTATATCGTCCTTTAAAGTCACGTCTGGTTTCCTGTCTAATTCGACATTCAATTACTGCTGCTTCACACTCCAGATGATGCAGAAGCTAGTAAAAAAAGACCGCCGTAGAGCAGCAGCTGAGCCTGCGCATCGCAACTACACATTATTCTTCCGCGATGATGCGTTAGAAAATGTAATATCTAAACGTATGCATTCATCAACAAAAAATAAATATGACATTTTATTGTATTGAACTATCAGCGTACAACAGCATTTTGTTAATGGTCTTTCAATGACGGACTATATATTTTTACATAACGTCAATACGTAGAATTGCACAATAATCTGGGACAAACTATCAGAATGGAATTTCACAAGTTCCAATAATTGAAAAAAAACCCACATATATACATTGAAATATAAGGATTGAATCTTGCTTTCGTCGATTTCACGGGGCTATATATAGAGTTCTGCTTCGCATTTTATTAAATTTGTTTCAAGACCAACTCAATTTATCGCAGTTCATGTTGAATTTGTTTCAAGACAAACTCAATTCACCATCCCATGAAATCGACCAAAGCAAGATATAATTCTTAAATGAACATTTCAAAATGCTGTTCACTACATATATTTCCACAATAAATTTTTATGTTTTATTACTGATCTAAATATAGGTCATTCCTTATGAATGTGATATTGGAGTGTCTGTGTCGTCATGAAGGAGGAGACTTTAAAATAAGTCTGATAAAATTGTGTGTATAACCCTGAAAACGAAAGTTCCTCTGGTTATAGAGGAACCTAGCAAAAGTAAACACGGCTGCACGACTCTTTTCTGAACTTCGCTATGCTGTTCTGATAATTCTTTTGTCACAATTGCTGTAAACATCTAAATATAAATCTAGTTTGCGGCAAATACGACGAGAGAGGCGCGGGCGGTAATCGTACTATGATTAAAAGTTTTAACCAACACTACAGTCGCACCAGCATTTCTGATAGTTCAAATCAAAGATTTTTCATCTCCAGCTTTAGAAATTGATCCGTATTTTTAAAACAAAACGCAACACCATATAATATATTCATCACATATATGTTCAAACATACATACACTATGTCTTTTCAATCCATTCGACTCTGATAATCAATGATTTGTCAATCATATCAAAGTCAGCTCATCATGTTTTCTGTGTTGTTTCTATAAGCTGTATATAGTATATACGTTATCAATAACTTTTGCCCTTATGTCGCAGCAATCAGGTAAGTACTGCTATCGATCTGGTGTGCGTCACATCCGGTTTATGTCAAGAAAAGTGCGCCCTTCCATCATTAATCTTCATTAGTGAAGTTTGAATGATGGTGTGCTCCTGATAAGGACGGAAAATCGTAGGATGTCTAATACATTATTCAAAACGACAGCTTCCGTTCGACCAATGTTAAAAGCGTTGACATGCTCACAGCTGAACTGTTTATACATATTGCACGTACAAGATGTCGCCCATAGAACAAAACAAAACATGTTCAATAATGAGGCACTAAGTCAGTACACTCCTTATGTTAATCACAAATACAATGCAATCACTTAAGGTGAGGTTTTATCTTTAGAAACCATTAAGACGCACGCTGTTTGGTTCCAGCCAGCATTGCCTGTTGTGACTGTCCGGGACTCTTCCGGAGAGCTTCATTCCATGACTTCTTCGTATCCTCATGGAAGACGACTTTTATCAATACAAACAGCCTTGCACTTTGACATCTATCCTAACCGTACACATACTATAACCATGTGCAATCGCATTTTCGAGTTTTTGTCCTCAGTCGGGCTGACGATTTTAAAGCTTGGTCTGTAATCGATAAATACATAGAAGAAAAAAAGGGAAAACGATTTTCTCGTCTACTAAACAACATTTATGGAATTAAAACCCAATTGGTATCGTAGAAACGGCTTAGTACAACACGCAACGTCAACACGCATGTACAGACACTGTCTAACGTTCATCTGTACTCATGAGGCCGTGAACAGTCTATATCACGTGGCATTCAAGGTACATCAATATGTGTCCAACGTGTTCTTTCGAACAACTAATGTAGAATACAGGTTAACATCGCAATGTGTATCCCATTATTACGTTCCATCGGTATCGATATGGGAGTTGTCACTCTAGATTTAACCACTATTATTTTAAATGACTTTGGTATGGCCTATGTCACATAAATGTCCCCTCAAAACATGCAGTGGGTTGCAAGCAGGTGTATACTTTCTCAATTTCCGACCTGCAATGGTTGATTAAATATAAAATTTAAAGATTTTGGCAGTGCATGGGGGGAACTCCCATATCGATACCGATGGAACGTAATAACGGGATACACATTGCGATGTTAACCTGTATTCTACATTGGTTGCAGAATGCAATGGGTTCTGTTCCTTCCAAGACTAGGATATACCAAAATCATTTAAAATAATAGTTGTTATATCAAGAGTGACAACTTGTTCCCCTTATGTCAGTATACTCCGGGCGGGATACTCTGCTGGGTGCCATCGGCATGGCATTTCAGTGAGGTAGCACTTTAAAGTCGGCATCATATTGGCGCTATCGCAAGGAGACAGGTACACCAACATATCGCTCCAGCACTCATATAAACATGTATGCATTACACACATTGATGCTTTTGTTAAGGGTCTAACGTCCTCGAAGGAGCAAGGGTGGAATGAGGACGGGTGTCTAGGTAGACACCACCGGAAAGAAGAAAGAAAATAGACGGGGAAAATTGAAAAGTAAAGAGATCATAAGTGTTGCAATGGGGACAGCAGATGTATTTTGGTCTCTTCCTTGTCACTTTTGTATAAGATAGGAAGAAACCCGCGATTTTGCGGGATGCTCCACATGAATCACCTTTAACTATACACGTACACTGGCAGCATATGGAGGCACGTACTTCGATGGTCTTAGAGCACCGAACCAAACCAGAGTTAATGTTTACATGTAGCTTAATTCAATGAATGCTTTAATATTTGTGCGAAAGTGTTCACTGTACTTTTTGGTGTACCCAATGAACATTATGTCATTAAACCTGCACACGTATTCTGACTAAAAGGACAAACTCGCACGTGCCTTCAGACCAAAATAATCAATATACGGTTCTTCTTTACTATGATATAATTCTCGTTTGAAAATGATGCTTTAGACCAAAAAACGTGTAACAGTATCAAATTTAATATTGATACATGAATCTATTTATTACTGTTAGGTAAGACAAAGTTGTTTATATTAGATAGGAAGAGGCGGAAGTTCCCGAACAACTGCTACTTAATTAAAAACGAAGGTAATGTTTTAACAAAAAAATGTTTACTGTAAAAAGTACTATCAACATTTGTCTTGTTTAGTCTTAATGAAAACAAAACTATTTGTAGAAAGAAAATCGACAAATGAAAATGCATCGAGTGTGCTTCCACACAGAATTAAACTGAACCCATTCATTGACTTTTTTTCCTTGTCAGCAGATTTTCTCTTGCGTGTTTTGTGGGCAAATAAATAACGAGCCCTTGTTTTGTCATAAATACAGGACCATAACCCACATCACCAGCCGGGCGGGAAGGAACTAGGATAAGATACCATCTTAATGCCAGTCAAATGCTTCCACGTGAATAATCGAATATGCATATTTCCGAGCGATTTTTCTATGAACGATCGGCTAGCCCCCGCGGTCGGTCGTTGCACTTTAGCTGGAAATATTTCTTACATGGTTAATATTTCTGATGAAATACTAATTTAAAAAAATATATTATCCATTGTATCCAAAACTCAATATTTGTGATTCCATAAAGGGTTTAAAGACACAGGTTTTTAAATGTATTATACATATGATTCGAAACACTTTCGACCGAAGTTTCCTTTCTTGCCCTCTAGTAATGCTGATTAATCCTAAATGTTTACTTTGTCTGGCTTTTTGCATCAACAAAGTAAGACATCAATAGATACCTCCTTACTTGTCATATTTAGTAAGTGTTAGTGAACATAGCGTGTGATAGGTAAATGTTTAAAATTAGGTTGGCAGCTAAAATATGTTCAATCTGAATTTCACTTGGACGTTTGGAAATTTAAATTTTGTATATGCCGAAAGACATCCTGATAGGTGCCACACATGGAGCGGGACACGCCTACCCCTCCAGGTCACATGTTTAAGTCACGTGTTTTTGAGAGAGTTAATGACGTTTTTTGTTTTGGAGCCTTTTTACTTCCTGTTGTTGTTTTCACTTTTGTCCTTGTGCATTAAAGATGAAGTATTTTTTTCTCTTCATTTTTTTGGCATAATTTAGTGCCGCAAAACTGTAAAACAGCTTAAGTGTTGTTGTTTTTTAAATTATTTTGAATTTAAGGATGTTAGTTACATTTGCATATCGCTCCTGTGATTTGTGTACGATTTCTCTTCCTTGAAATAACCTTATATGGTGTTATCTGATGATAAATATCACTAATACTTACAAAATGATAATCAGTTTATGCAATATCGTGTGAAGTCTAAATAATTTAAACGTCAAATTAATCATAAGTGTTCAAATAACCATCTATGTATTGGATGCAAGAAACAGATAGCTAGTTGGTGTATTCTTTTAGATAGGAAATGCAAAAGTTACGTAAACTAGTGTCCTAACTTTGTTTTTATGAAAGTAACGGGTGACAGGGAGGTTTCCTCAAGAGTAATGATGTGTTTTAATAATTTCCCAATGAAGTTAATTTTATGTTTTAAGCAAGAGGCTTTGATGCTGATCAACTATTAATGAACACTTTTACATCCCTAAGATTGGTTAAAATATCAATAATGCAGTGTGCAAAATAGTTGTAATTTGACCGATACACTCTTATTACCACAAAATATGTTTTGAAATAAAGCTTAAAACAATAAATAAAACTAATGTTGCCATTATACTACAAAATCATGACGTCATATCACCGTTGTTTCGTTGCATCTTCAGGGCGCGATGGCACAGCGGCTTTCCCACAAATATATTCCTCTGATCGTGTTTCAATTACTTTCATTCTTACAAAATTTGTGCATGTTTGCAAACGCAAAATAATCACTCTTATATACTGCACATGTGCAAAATGTATAGTTCAAATAATGATCATATGATACAGCAAAGACATTCACTAAATTTACAAACTAAAGCCCTTATTTAAAAGTTAGTGAATCGATCTAGAAAGCCGAACAAAATAAGCTTTTATACAGTACATGTGTGCATGTGCCATATGGCCGGTTCGTCCACTTAGGACTCAAAAACAGCATAAAGGTCAAAAGAATCAAAATCAATGTCCAAAGTGCTCCAAACGTTTAAGTTTAATATTAATCGTGTAGGCTCCGAACGGTTAAGTTTAATATTGATAGTGTAGGCTCCAAACGTTTAAGTTTAATATTAATAGTGTAGGCTCCAAACGGTTAAGTTTAATATTAATAGTGTAGGCTCCAAACGTTAAAGTTTAATATTAATAGTGTAGGCTCCAAACGTTTAAGTTTAATATTAATAGTGTATGCTCCAATTTTCAACGATGATGATAATCTAACACAATTGTTTTTACGTCATACATTGTTTTTAATTTATGAACTTATGAATCAGTTTTCACTTGTTCTGTTATTTTCCCTTCTTGCCTCCACACTGATGTTACTTTAAGAATGGCATCAGTTAAATTTAATAGTATCAACCAATTTTACACCATGACGATAACGCATACCGTTTTTATTTATCTCATTTAATTTATCTTCAATTTTGAGCTAATAAATTATTTTTCAATTTTTCGGTTATTTTACCAACTTGCCTCGACACTGTAATTTTAAGAGTGGCATCAGTTAAATTCTCTCATCCACACAGTTAATAGCTGGCGTCAATGTCTAGCAATCCAACAAAGCGACATTAAATACGTTTACAGCCGAACAACTTTTCGCATCTTGTATAAAATAAATAGTTTGCGTTAACTTTCTAAATTATTCAACGCCAAGTAAAACTGTCTGCCCCTTACTGCGAGTTGTTTTGTTGTACGGCGCAATGATTCACTCAACACAAAACAGTGTGGTCTAGTAATGATTTGTCGGCACGGCAAACACGTGTAATACCACGCGAAACCCAGGCGACACAAGATACGATCATAACAAATATCTGCTGACTCAATAAAACAATTGACACATACTTCCCAACTGTCTCATATTACGGTCTATCTGGCATAACAATCTATGTCTGTACAGTAGGCATGTTCTTTTAACATTTTTGACGTACACAATGTTACAGCCTTTTCGAATTCATCAAACCATGAATATTGATTTAACACTTTTATACAATAATCTTACACAACATTGTCCCGAACCCATCGCAATACATTGTATATAACCCTTTTAAATCTGTTTTGATCATTACGTAATTTGGTTAAGCTTTGTGAGAGTTGATATACATCGTTACCTTATCGAGTTTAACACAACTTAGCATAACTTAATACGACATCCCCCGAGTTCCTTAATATAATCGGTGCTTTACAGCAGAAACCCTCAATTTATCAAAACAGGATTTTGCAGAAGTACATGTTGGATGTTGAATTTTTCAAAACGTCTGTGAGTTTAACCGTTGTTTACAAAGTAGACATCCACCAATCACAACCAGGCTTGCTTGTTGTGAACAATATTTAAACTATCATTTGATAAATCTCTTTTGTCCTGGCTTCGCTGTACAGGGAGTTAGATATTAGCCGTGTGTTAGTCCCAGAACTAAAACACCCTTTCAGACTATCTCCCTCTCGCCTTTGGTTCTCGGACGTTATGGTTGGGATATTATACTTTTAAATCGTATCAATATAAAACAGAATATGAACTGTATTTCGTGATATACTGCAAGTTTCTGGTATCAGTTTGCTAGATCTAATTCCCTCGTCTTCGCCTTGAAAAATAGACCAGGGACCATATTCACGAAACCGTTATCACATGCTCAAGCGTGGGGACTGCGCTCAGATCATTTTCTTGTAACTCACTTAAAGCATGATGCACGACTAAAATGTGATGTGTAAACATTTAAAACCAAACTCGGCTTTAAATCTCTACAATATTCTTGCCAAATACCCACAAAATGTGCTGTTTAATAAATGTATCACCAGAAAATGAATGCTTGAGCACAGAATCCGAATTTAGCATGTATATCGTTTCCCGAATAATAGTCCTGTTCTCCGGGAAACAAAAACTGAACTCTTCATTTCCCTCAAGCCATCAATTTAATTGTGTCAAAGTATGGAATTCCAATCAACCGACTTCAACACTTACACGTTGACATGGTTTTCTATAAATTAATATCAAAGAACACCTATCTCCCTGACAGTTTCTTTGAAACACTTTTGTTTGTTTGTGTTTTCCGGTCTATTAGCTGTTATGGTCATTTAATGACGTGTCTGGTTTTGGTGGCGGAGGAAAACCAAAGTACCCGGAGATAAACCACTGACCTGACACGCTATCCTTCTACTGTGCTTCGTCACAAGAACTTTATAATATATATTTGTCACCAAAGATTTTTAACTATTTCATATCACAAAATCTTTAATACTTTTCAACCTAATGTATCACTACGATTGGCGTAGCAAATTCTATTCTTTAACACAGAAATACAGAAATACAATCCCTCTGGACTAATCAATGTCGTTTCCATTCTAATACGTCCCTATCACAAATACCCATCCCCTGATTATTACAATTGCTTTATATAGAGCCATGAAAAAAGCCATTAAACTCGAAGTGCGTACATTTTGACGGTAATCTAAGAAATATTAGATATGGAGATTGGTATTTTAGTGAGATTGTAGTTTTACCTATAATTTTATATTATAGAACAGAACCAGGAAAAGCTTTTAGTAAAAAAAACATTTATTATGATAGCCATAGAAAAAGTTTTTTCTCTCATATCTATACGTGTAAGATGAGCGTAAACCATACACGTGCGTTTGCACCTATTAAATTGGTAATCGATAAGGTATGACTTTACTTGCAGCATACAGATGTTTCATCCTTTCATGACTTAACGGTAATGATAGTGGTCAAAATGGTGGAAATCCAAATGGGCCTTAATTGCTATGGAAACAAACGGGGGAGGTACTACTAGCCCCTTAAATATATCATTTTCGAAATTCGGAGGATAACTTGACAATTTCAAATCAATAATAAGAAATTTGCGTATACTATGAACCGTGCCACTACTACAACGAGATAATTGTTGCCGTCAAGGCTATGGTAAACCTCCGTATTATATCTTTTGTTTCTTCACGTGTAACTGTTGCCATCAAGGTTATGGTAAACCTCCGTATTTTATCTTTTGTTCCTTCACGTGTAACTGTTGCCATCAAGGCTATGGTAAACCTCCGTATTTTATCTTTTGTTCCTTTACGTGTAACTGTCAAGGTTATGGTAAACCTACGTATTTTATCTTTTGTTCCTTTACGTGTCACTGTTGCCATCAAGGTTATGGTAAACCTCCGTATTTTATCTTTTGTTCCTTTACGTGTAACTGTTGCCATCAAGGTTATGGTAAACCTACGTATTTTGTCTTTTGTTCCTTTACGTGTAACTATTGCCATCAAGGTTATGTCAAACCTCCGTTTTATATCTTTTGTTCCTTCACGTGTAACTGCTGCCATCAAGGTTATGGTAAACCTCCGTATTTTATCTTTTGTTCCTTTACATGTAACTATTGCCATCAAGGTTATGTCAAACCTCCGTATTATATCTTTTGTTCCTTCACGTGTAACTGTTGCCATCAAGGTTATGGTAAACCTCCGTATTTTATCTTTTGTTCCTTTACGTGTAACTGTTGCCATCAAGGTTATGGTAAACCTCCATATTTTATCTTTTGTTCCTT
>NW_018405900.1:1450052-1475052 GCF_002113885.1 Mizuhopecten yessoensis
TATCTTTTGTTCCTTCACGTGTAACTGTTGCCATCAAGGTTATGGTAAACCTCCGTATTTCATCTTTTGTTCCTTCACGTGTAACTGTTGCCATCAAGGTTATGTCAAACCTCCGTATTATATCTTTTGTTCCTTCACGTGTAACTGTTGCCATCGAGGTTATGGTAAACCTCCGTATTTTACCTTTTGTTCCTTCACGTGTAACTGTTGCCATCAAGGTTATGGTAAACCTCCGTTTTTCATCTTTTGTTCCTTTACATGTAACTGTTGCCATCAAGGTTATGGTAAACCTCCGTATTTTATCTTTTGTTCCTTTACATGTAACTATTGCCATCAAGGTTATGTCAAACCTCCGTATTATATCTTTTGTTCCCTCACGTGTAACTGTTGCCATCGAGGTTATTGTAAACCTCCGTATTTTACCTTTTGTTCCTTCATGTGTAACTGTTGCCATCAAGGTTATGGTAAACCTCGGTATTTTATCTTTTGTTCCTTTACGTGTATCTGTTGCCATCAAGGTTATGGTAAACCTCGGTATTTTATCTTTTGTTCCTTTACGTGTAACTGGTGCCATCAAGGTTATGGTAAACCTCCGTATTACATCTTTTGTTCCTTCACGTGTAACTGTAGCCATCAAGGTTATGGTAAACCTCCGTCTTTTATCTTTTGTTCCTTTACGTGTAACTGTTGCCATCAATGTTATGGTAAACCTCCGTATTTTATCTTTTGTTCCTTTACGTGTAAAGTGGAGGTAACAGAGTAACACAATAACAACATCATGATGTCATGCTATATGCATGTTACGTTATGTTTTGACCTGACGGCAAAAATACAGACAACACAAAAGTGATGACGTCGTATACCTCAATGTTTGGCGCGGTATTTGTAATTCTAACTTCTGATTGGTTGAAGTTGCTTGGCGATGAAATTACTGTGCAATGTTGTGTTTCGTACAAAATTATTTTTAAAGAATAAGCCTTAACTAGCAATGAATTAAAATATGTTGTCTGACTTTCTAAATTGAATAATAAGAGATAACCAGACTTATTATTTGGGTTATACGGTATATTATGTTTGTTTGTTTCTGTTTTACGTCCTATTAATAGCTATTGTATTTAAGGACGTGCCAGGTTTTTGTGGTGGAGGAAAGTCGGAGTTTCCGGAGAAAAACCACCGACCTACGGCCAGTACCTGGCGACTGCTCCACGTTGGCCTCGAACCTGGTCCCCTATATTTATATACGGTATACACCGATGATGAGTCCTTAATGAACGAAATGGCAATATCAGGCAATCATTTTTTGAAGGTAATTTTTTTCATTGCCTTGATTACTTTTTAAATGTGAGCTTCTTTACTTCACATTTCTAGTTATTATTGCTCAAATCATCTATTGTAACAAAAAACTAATTTAGTTTTTGTCATATTCAAAGTATAATTACTGCTATTGAACAATATGATATCGCACAAACCCAAACTGGAGATTTCCAAATGGGTTACTACTGTACATGTATACGAAATACTTACCAAAGTATGCAATTTACTTAGATTATACCTATATATGAACATCGTTCGTGTACACTTTGCACGCTTAAATTGATCGCGTGCGCGCGCGTAGGGTTCATCAAATTTCTACAGCAGTAACAAATATGGATTAGTGGAGCCCTCACGCAACACGAATGATTAAACCACGCCCTTGGTTACAGTACCGCACACAACTGGCATACTATACTAGACACTTACAATGTGGTTCAAGTGGTGTCATTTTGTTTACGTTATCAAACGTATTTTCGTGTTTACTATTTACACCAAAACTAAAAACGGCATGTGTGCAATAAATGCTTGAAATCCTCATATTATTTTCCTGTTATGAATTTTTATTTTCCTTTCAGACGCTTCTCTGGTGTACATTTTATTACAAAGTCTTTGCGAATTTTAAAACTTGTATTGCAAAATTTTAAAAGATATTATTCAAAGTGATTTATAGTTTAGTGTGTGAACTACATTTAAGTACACGTACCTTGTGTTAACATCTTGTATATTTCATAACTTCCTAATCAAATCGGGATATAAAGCTTAATTTATATATATTTCTCTTTGGTCGGTTTTTAAAGTTTAAACGTTTTAAAAGAAATAATACCAATAAAGAAATTGGGGCCTGAACTTCATGACTGGTTTAAGGACCCCTGTACCACTGCCAAAATATATCACCACACATTGGAGACGGGCTTTTTCGAGAATGATTAGGCCTATAGCTTCGATAAATTATTTTTGACATGAAAATCACACCTTGCTGTACTTTTTATGAGAAAAAAATACAAAGATGAAATAAACAAAATACAATCCTCAACGGTGTTCTGAGAGTTAAAAAAAAACACATTGGGACTAGATCGTGACTCGAACCCTGAACTTCAAATTGCCGCTTTTACCGATATTAATTTACCTGATCAATGGAAATGTCCTGGAACAACTGTGCTACAGTTACATGCATATTCCAAAGCTCATTTCACAGAATAATATTCATTGTACGTAACAATGGTCAAATGACAACGGTGTCTTCTGAATCTGACAAATTTATGAACAGAATCTGAAGACAATCTATTCTTCAACCCTTCTCATACATGTCTCCAGTGATCAGCTTGACAACCCCTACGTGAAGATAGCACGCGCTAAATTGTGACGTCATAAAATGGTGAATGGCGAGCATTTTAAAGCCAAATACGATTTTGGTTACAAATATATATACTCTCCGTTGAAGTGTTAATGAAAAATTAGGATGGGAGAAAAATAATCATTTCCAACCTTGGTGGTGAGATGGAGAAATCTCCATTCTGAGAGAAGATCTTACACCTCAAAATAAAACAAAACCCTTAATGAGAAGATATACGCCGATCTCATTGCCTAATGCATTTTTACGAGCTGACTGATATCTAGACTCCGACCTATAACGTTACTTATGGCGACTTTCTGTTATTTACTCTCGAGTAGGATGAACAATCGATTTGGTGTGGAAAAAATGACTAGAAATAAGAAGCAAGAAATTCGAAAAACATTGTTAAGATCAATAAAACAACACCGAGAGCCACACACACTAAACATCATCTGAATTACATACGTCATGTCACAACTCTTCAGTCGTACTTCAAATCAAATAAATTGAATTCAATGTCGAAAGAGTTCTCTTGCATACTGTGAAATAACTAATTTACGTGTCGTGGAATTCGTGGGTAATCTTCATCCACGAATTCATAAGTTCACGAAGTCATTACCAATTGAATGGGACGTAATCCACGAACTCATGGACCAATGCAACGAAATGATGTTTTGTTGGGAAACCACGAAAATATCGGATTTTACAGTATGTAGAAATATAGAATAAAGGGGATAGGTTCCTTTACAACAACTGATAATATATGCAAATTTTAACCCAGTATTTTAGATGAACCATGTTTAAATATTGGAAATGTTAATTGTTTTATTTATTTCAGCTGGTAGTGGATTGATTTTATCGTTAAACCAGTGAAAACAAAAAAAATGTCTACCAATTTAAAAGAAAATCCATCGAAGGGTTTGCCTCCCTACCGACCCTGGAGATAAATCAATGTGGAGGTGAATGCAAGCCTAAATCTATCCAAGTAAAAAACTCCCTATCGTTTTTCATGTCATCCAGTACCTCTAAACAAGAAAGTTGAATCGGTTCATTTTGGTTCGTTTCGGGCATTCTATATAGATATCTAGGTCTTCACCCGAATCGGAAGTCTTAGACTTCATGTCTGTGAATGTTAGCAGGGAAACCACAGAACATATTTACCAATATGTATACATGCAGACCAGACGGAGGAGGCCTGATACGAAGGCATACAAGTATGGCTTCTGGTGTCGCTGTTCCGTGTAACACAGAGAAAGTAGGGCGGACACACAAACAGTAAAACCTCGATACAATGCCCTCATTTCATTTGCTCCCTCGCTTACCGTCAGTGTATTGCATGGTTCAACTTTTCCTTCCTTATTAATTCCGTTATTCGTTTCCCTCAATTTATCGCCAAACCCCTCATAACGCCAACATTTCTGTGTAAAATAGTGACAGTGTTTTGAGGTTTTACTGTATATAATGTCCACTGTGTACTTGAAGTACCATACCAAACCTACCTATATCTATTTTTAACAGTTGTTAAAAGATATGGTACGTCGAAATGAATTACGCTATACAATTAAGTTGTATCGTCCTTCTAGAACTCATCGATGGTGTTAGGGGCCCAAGGTGGAAATTCAAATTGGTCTTAAGTTAAGTACTGTTGAAATGTTATATATAGCAGAGGGCGCAACTAAAAGGCGTGTGTCCTATTTGGAAATATCCTATCAGAGTTAGCTACACAATGTAGATTAAGAAACAATAATCTATATGTCCAAAGAAATTGAAAATATGTTTATGTATGTGTATATACGATATCGAGATTATCATTTGTAATCGGTATATATTTATATTTTAGTTTTTAAAAACACGAGTGTACATTTCATAAATTTCATATGTAACATCATCATGAAAGCTCAAGGGGTTAGGTCACGTACGTTCTCAGTACCTCTGACCAAATCGAAGGTCAACGGTTTGCTAATGGGTTGGATTATACCTGCCCTTTGAAGATTACAGTGAATCGATATCTGATTTCAAAGCCAATCAATTTTACCGTTACGATGCCGCGCGATTTTGTGATGTCCATCAAAGGATCAGACTACTCTACTTGTCACACCTATTAGGTGACGCAAATAGAGCCTTTAGTTTGCCCATGACATATTACAAAGGTGCAAAGAACGTAAAAGAGCATGACCCCTTGAATTTCGTAGATGATGAAATAGAAATGAATTCAATACCTATTTATCTCATTACATATAACTATTCGTGAGAAAAAAATACTTAAACGTCAAATCGTCAACGTTGCCTTTTGACATCATGTATATGACCTTAAAAACGACGTCAAAAGCTCATAACGTCATGTTCATTGTTTTAATGATGACGTCAAAATGAGAATTATTACATTAGGTCATATTTAAAAGATTGTATAAGGGCGTGTTCACCAAATATCAAGGTAGTCATGTTATAAAATGGCATTGGTGACTATTGTTTCGATCACAGGATCACGTGTCTGTCTAGTTTAAACAGTATAGAACACATTGATTGGTACATTGTAATTGACCCTTCAGTAAACGTTGCCGTCATTGTTCACCAGGTCGAGTCGGTGTTCGTGTACATCTGTTTATGTATGTAAACAAAAGCTACTTTAATTAATCGATTTCTTCATCTGCAAGATGTGTCACTCAAATCACTCAAGTTTCTATATGTTTTGTAAAAAAATCTACTTACTTGACAATTTGTTTTAACTAAAGTGAAAATTAATTGTACTGTGGTACTTGGTAATACATTTTCTGCATGTATACTTGGTGATGGATTATCTACATACCCAGGGATGGATTTTCTACATACATGTTCATGGGGACGAATTTTTTCATGCATTGTAATTATCTTCCTACATGATTGGCAATTTGTTTTCTGCAATATTGGAAATCTATATTCTACTTACAGCCTTGGGCCAAAAGTGTTGGCGATTTGCCCGGATTATATGTTTCATGTATCTCTATCTTTCTTTTCGTTGAATTTTCCTGAAGCCAATTATTGCATCAATGAAATGAAATTGGACACCACAGGAGAGAATTGATTGACGCTGAATCCGACATTATTTTTATATCTCGTATCCTCTTATTCTCGGAAATAAAATTTCACTATCACTATTTCGTAAGACAAATAACAAAATGGCGTAATAAAATCGGTTTCATCTTAAAAAATTGTTATAGCTCGAAAACCAATCAACAAAAATGTATGAAAATTTTCCCAGATTATCAAAAAGAAGTTTTCTTTTAGTATGTGAAATTGTGTTTCATTAGAAAATTCAAAATAAGAAAAGTCATGAAATTTAAAATTGATTTAGAGAAAACTAGAATGCCTAGTAAATAGTATAGTTATAAGTTTGAAATATAAAGTGTTTTGTTTTTGTTGCTATAATTATGAGAAAAACTTTTCTAATCTTACATTAATCACCCTTGTTGGCCCGGATGGAAGAGCGCAAGGGGTCTTAATGCTTTAAGCGGAAAATCCGGAGAAAACCCACATGGTTGGGCAGAGGATTAGCTACCTGTTCACGTGCTATCGGGGAGTCGAACCACAGCGGTCTTTGTGATAGGCGAGTACGCTATCCACTGCGCCACCGGACCACTGATAATTATAACTTGACCAGTGTTTCTTGTCAAAGTGACTTTTACGTTCTAGTAGAAATCCAGGACAGAGAAGTATCTGTATTTGACACCTGTATTCAAAACGTTGTCTGTGTTGTTAAATAAGGATCGTCGTACATGTATCACTTTCAAAGAAAGGTTATTATAAATTGGATTTTCTTTTAGCTGCACGGCGAAAGCTTTTATAAATAATTTCTTGAAAGAATATATATTTAACGAATCATTAAAAATGCATGAAAAAATATGAAAGTAAAACTGCAATGGAGCAATATAACCGGGATTCGAACACCCAGCACCACCAATCTCAAACCAACAGCACTACATGACCAATTAGTTTTCACTGAACCAAACCAACTTTAGATACATCCAAAATTGAGGGGAGGTAACTGTTTGTTTGTATAATTACAGATGAATTATCTATGTTTTGTATGTAGTGGACGGAGATCCTTGGGCTAAATAGACGAACTCAATAAGTACTTATTAAAAATTACAAACAATATTTAAGATTTTTTTTTAAAAAGAACAAAGAACAAAAAGGTTGATTTGTAGTTCAATGTTGTTTTTAAGTTAAAATCACAAGAATAAAAACAATGAAGAAACAGCTTAAAATCCAATATTTCGTTTACCATCATTTGTAGTTAAATGTTTTAAAATATATTCAATTGTCAAACACATTTCAGCAAAATATTCACATAGCTGAAAAACAAAATATGAGTGAAGGGGGACACATATCGTCAAAGGTAAATGTTTCTGAAAATAACAATTATACTAAACCGGAAGTGATTATTCATTGGTGGAACCCATTTCCGTTAGCCATTGACGAACCCTTCCTTCTTTTACAGCTAACTCGTCAGTTACCATAGTAACCATGGTCGATGAAAAACCATCGTCCGACTCTTCGTAGTCCCTCTGCGTTTTGACCTTTGTTAGCTCCCTTTCAACTCCCGCTAGGGGACCCAGATCAGGAAAACTTCCGTCCGTACTAGAATTGCTTTGATTGACAAACATCTGTTGTCCACATTCGTTATTTAAATTATTAACAGACTTAGTACACCTTTGAACTTGAGTGTCATAGACATCGTTTGGTTTTTCGGGATTTGATACGTATCGCCTCAGTAGACTTTGTTTGTGTTTAATCAGCTCAAGTTTGTCCGAAAATTGTGTGCTATCGGATGACGAGTCGTTTGATATAAGACCAACGCTGCGAGCTGTATACTCGCTTGTTAGGGACACAGCACTCCCAACCCGACTTCCTGGACCCAGTTTATTAGGGAGCGTGTTAGAGTCATACGTCTCCAACCAATTGGTGTCATCATCACAGTGAGCTGAATTATGGCTCCCGTATTGTTGAAAAGATCGCCTCGGAAGTCTCGGAGAACAATATATATCTATAACGTTTCTGGACTCGGCTTCTTTCCCGTTACAATTTATGGCATTCCCACTGGAAGCTTTGCTTGAAGTCCCAGACACACCGGCCATACACGTAGCCAGCTCACCAGCTGATCGGGAATGGGGTATTGTGCTACAGTTAGAGTCTGCTTTCTCGTCCGCGTTCAGGACGATTTGGGGAACGGCCGGTATAAACAGGGACTGAACACCTTTCCGATCTGTAGTGGATATTTTTCTCGTTTGTGACGATGACATTTTGGCGACCTAAATAATTTCACACTGTAAATATATTCAATTTTTATGTCGTTGTAGCCGTTTCTATCACAGAATTGACGCTAATCCAGTACATTTAACTATTCCACGTAGCGCACATGAGAATGAGCTGAATAAAACACCAGTAGGTTTTTCCTCCTGACAAATGAATTTGCCATTATATTCTCAAATCCATATTTTAATGAATTTTAATCTTGAAGTTTATTGAATATAGTATTTTTAAATCCCAAGAAGAGCTGGTTTTTGTTTATAAATCCAATATTTGGTTTTATATCACAATACTATACAGCAGTTTTCGAAAGCTCCATACATCTCGCGCAATAGCCAGAATCAATACTAGTTTTCACAGTGAATTCTCCGCTCTAAATCCACGTCCTGAAGTTGGTAGCAGACGACACATCAGCCTTCCAAATATTTGGCGGCATGCGATCACCAGCAGGAACTATATCGAATAGACAGTTTCTTTCATCCCGAACTGTCGTCTGCGATCGATTGTGCCAAGCTGTTTAAATACTCAGTCGCTTTTCTTTGTACATCCACAGTTATTTCGATAACACTATGCTAAAGAGAAAAAATCAAACTTAATAAATTGTAATCCATCATCAAGCTGTTCAAATTACACATGACTATCGACGTCAAATATTAGTCTTGCTCCTTTTAAAGCGTCGAGATCGATCCTTCTTTGTGAACAACAACCAAACAATTGCCTTGGAACGAAATCAATTAGGAGAGTTATAGCTGTCGTGTTCGGCGATCGGAGCGCCCCCTGTAGGCCGTATTGATTATTCTATGATATTATTGATCACAGTCCGAGGGCAGAAGGCCTCAGCGATAGTATGGGAGGCGAGTAAAGTATGGTAGGCGAGAGTATAATAATCCAGAGTATGTTAGACTTGAATACATGTATACATGTATGTAATATATACATTACAGTCTGTAAGTCAAGAGTATGGTCTGAGTGATGCTCTTGCTAGTTCAATGATTTTAAGCACTGATTGCTTCGTAATTTATTCAAGCATCTGAAGACGTCTGTTGTCACCACTTTAGCTGGTGCACGCCAGGGATGTATTCTGCCCGAAGTGGTTTAATCTATTTTCATTCTTTCTATCTACTTCATCGTACGCAGGGTCGATTATCTCCCCCTTACGCTACTCCGGGGTCGTTCAGCTTGATAAAAGATTTTTTTATTATTTGTAAGAAATTCGACAATTCCTTAAGTGGTTATTCTCCCACGAATATTCCGTGTATGTTGTATAAATTCCGTGCAGCGATTGCAATCGCCTCGTCAAAAGTACGCGTTCGATTTTACCGCATCTCATATTGAACTTGTTCAATACCACGTGAGGGCAGCACATTGATCTATCAGCCTTTATGGTAGAGATAACATACGTATTCAGGCCTGTCGATACTGCCCTCTCAAGGAATATAGCTGATAGCTTAAGGTATGTGATATATATATGTATATATATATATATATATATATAGGTAGGGCCGTAAATGTTGGAGTGTAAAACTTTACGAACTGGTTGTAATGACATATATATATATTGATATGCCTTAAAACGACCGAAACAAATAAACAATCTGAGCAAACAGTCAACACTTCGACCAAAAGTGCGATATTACCAAGTAAATCGCTAGCAATCAAAAAGGGTGTTTGGAAGTGGAGCGGAAATTTAAACATCTCAAATATTGCAACGGGTGCAGCAGATCTATTTTGGTCGTTTCTGTTCCCAAAGTAGAGGGACAAATGTTAATCCTTAATTCTACAGTTAGTTCTCACATTAGTTCTCACTTCTCACATTAGTTCTCACATCAGTTCCCACATTAGTATCCTCTCACAACATGCAGTGGGTAACAGCAGGTATGGTTTTGTTGTCAAATCCCGACTTGCAACAATGGATTGATGTGACATTTGCTACATGTGGGTTTTTTTCGTCTTCATGAATAAGATTTAAATATAAATGAAAAAAAGGTTGTGATGTTTATTGTGCATATCCATCAGAAATTACCTATCTGTTTCCTCGACACAAACAACACTGTCTGAATTTGTGTGACGTGTGAATAACGTCCAAACAACGCTTCATCAGATGTAAGTAATTTCAAGATATCTGAGTCTCCGATATTGAGATGAAACCATGCATGGCATATTCTTCAAGACCAGTCAACGCAATAAAGAATCACTGGACAAAAACGGGTAAACGCCAGCAGGAGACAGCTAGATAAACCGCGTGTAAACAAAGATTAGGTCGAAAAAGAGCAAGGTCCGAATTAATGCAAGCAATTAAGCAGAGCTACGGCACTGGGGCACTGCCGAAGATATTTTTCCAGGTATTTTACATTGGTCGCTTGATACTTTTATACGGTTTAATTTAGCAGGTCTACTATTTATTCAAACTCACAGAGGTAAGCAGTCTTCAAGATTTGGTTCCAAGCAGATTATCTACCTGAACAGCTCGGTTTTTAACGCTTCATTACGTCATCGTAACGTGACGTAATTTCGTTTGCTGTTACTATGGTGAACATATCAGGTATCACAAATGACAAAACTTAACAGAAATTCACCGATTATTTCATAATGATGAAAGTGTATTTGAATAAAAATGTCTGGGGCTATTAAGATTAAATTCCAACTGGTGATAACATCTCTGCGTATTACCATCACAACAGCTGGTATTATTGGATTTTTACAAGTTTCAAAAACCGCATTTGAGTACATGTCGTTCCTGAGTTGGGGAGCTCTACCTACAAAGTAAACAGTATATGAGTTTAACAAAATACATCTGTAATACACTCATACATGTAACAAACCACAGGATCGACATATCCGAGCATTCGAGATAAGCAATGAAGACAGTTTAGTATTCCGTCTTTGCGTATTGCAGAGTTATCTTCTCTTGGGAGCAGGTATTGATTGTTACGTCACTTGTTTGTGAGAGTAACGTCATCAATTTTTGAGAAAACGACGTACTTTTCTCACACAAACCAATGACGTAACAATCAATACCTGCACCCAAGGGAAGATAACTCTGCAATACGCAAAGACGGAATATTAATTACTAAGTACAGAAGTCGATGATTTAAAATCAACACTCGACGATAGCTGTCGTGACTGACACGTCAATGCTTAGCTTACTCAATTACCAGATGGAGGAATGATTGTATTATAAAAGAATTACGTATAGAAGGCTAAGATTGAGCTCCTAAGAAGATTGGAATACTTGCTAACAATTAGAAACCCTGCTGACTGTATCAAAACTCTGATCGTGTGTAGACATCACTGTG
Organism: Mizuhopecten yessoensis; assembly: GCF_002113885.1. Classification (NCBI taxonomy): domain Eukaryota; kingdom Metazoa; phylum Mollusca; class Bivalvia; order Pectinida; family Pectinidae; genus Mizuhopecten; species Mizuhopecten yessoensis. The sequence goes on from NW_018405900.1 coordinate 1,461,282, forward strand.
TGTTCTTAAAGCTAATATGTGTCTCAGTTACAAAGAAAGTCAAACGAGGATTGGCGACAGTGGGAGGAAAGTGGGAGGACATCCGAAAGCAGGGATTTTTGAAGGCAATGTACGAAAACGGATATGAATATGTAATCCATAGGGGTTAGGTTTCTGCGTTCGCTTAAATGCCAGAAGATACCACGGGGATCATCAATATTTGATCAGATTAACATGATTATGTAATGATGCAATTGAATTGTTTAATTAGATATACACAATAAAAAGTTGAAAAAGCATGATCAGATGGTGGCAATATGTATTCGAGGACAACTAAATTATTTGATTTATAATGAAAAAGTTATATCAGTTATTTATTTTTTTACAAAATTATTATTATTATTATTAGTATAAGCTTTAAAAGGAGGTAAAATATCCTAAGTTCCGGTACAATATTATTCAAGAAACTGCATACTTGTACATCAGCTTCCTGATTAAACGTTTATGTTTAATGCCTCGAAAAATTGCAAACAAATATTTGTTTAAGGTTTTCCCTTATCTGGATATCGTTTAACGGAAAAAAAATGACGTCATAAAACATAACATTTTACTAAATAGTGCTCCATTGGCTATCTTTAATACTAGATAAACAAATATCCATTGTATCTGGTTATGTTTGATAAAAAATCGATAAAGGGCAGGAATAAATATGTATACATGAACAATACTTACAAATGTCTGTAAAGGACGCAGTTAAAGTTAGAAGAATTTTCTCCATCTGAAAAAAAAGTATCATTGTTTAGAAATCGCTACATCAATTCATGGAGATATATAAACACTCAATCCGACCTTTACCCTACCAAAAAATCACCTAAAAGAAGAAAAGTGCTCGGGGGAAGCGTATCTATCTATTAACTTCCGGTACCGTCCAGTACCAAGAGTTCCGGTACGGAACCTTTTATTTAAAGTTCTTTCTTTCTTCTGGTGCACGTAACCTTACAAATAAGGAAATATGTCGTAACTTGTTTTTAAAAGAGAACGTCGCGTCATGTATCACGGTTGGTAAATTTTGAACTTTTCATACCAGCAACAAGAAAACCATGTTATAAGATAACCAACATATCCGAAAACGATAAACTAGCAACAAACAAATGAACAAACTATTCATATGCATTAATCTACAATTGTAACATCATATCTGAAATGTCGTTTGTTTGACTTGTGCCTTTCAAATCGGACAACAGCTGTTCTGCTCATCATTTATTATTATACAGCAATATTGGTGACGAAGTACACATGTTACACACTACTAAATGCAGTCCGGACGAGTCCGGCTCATTATACAACACTTAATACACTCATACCTAGCTGCGGTTCTTCGGGTTGAAGTATCATCAACTATTTATGCTTGTACATGTATGGGATGAAATGGAGTTCTGATCATCATTTATTTATATACAGCAATATTAGTGACGAAATACACATGTTACACACTACTAAATGCAGTCCGAACGAGTCCGGTTCATTATACACCTCTTAATACACTCATACCTAGCTGCGGTTCTTCGGGTTCGAAGTATCATCAAATAAATTATGTATGCTTGTACATGTATGGGATGAAATGGAGTATCGTCAAAATGTCACAGTTGATAACCACTACCAAAAACAAACAAAACAACAATACAAACAGCATGTATAAACACATAATATGTGTATCAAAATCATGTTTTATAAAACTCATATCGTTTTTTTATACCTTGACATAGGACACTTCCTTATTGCCTACCGTCTGACTCTGAACGTCATAGTAGTGCTGGCGGGTCGCTATAGGAACGCATCAAATCGCCAATATTTCCCTACCAGGAAACATTCATTTCATGCATTTCCTGATAAGAAATACTGTGAAGTATGATATTAAAAACGAGGCACTCGATATATGTATTATCGACAGGGACATCTGGCATAATTGTATGTGTTTTAGTGGTATGTTTGTCACGCATTTCAGCCGAATCAATATCGACCCAAGCCGTAACGTTTGCTCTCGTCCAGCAAATAGCCATTATACACACTATAAATATCTGCCTAAGGGGTACCAGGAAAACAACATACTTTATTTGTGATATACAATAAATGTGCCACAATTGATAAGAACCAAACATTGTCAGCCTAATTTCATAGTGGCCTGCGAAAAACTGTCCATGTTTATCTTAGTTAGATATAAACTCTATCATAATATATACTTCATTATTGTTTGCCCAGATACAAATCTCAATAAACATTTTAAACAATGTTTGTTATAAATTAAAATATCATAAAGAACTCTGAATGGACAAAATAATCGAATATTAAGTTAATATGAGTATATGAAAGTTTGCAATATGGCGTCATCACAGGTGTTTTAGCATACTACCTAAAACATAGGCTGTATACTTGTACTGTGTACGGCACTGACGACTCGTCATGCACGATTTTAATTTTCATTAGCTGGGATATTGTTGTTGTTGATTGATTTATGCATTTATGACATCAACGTTTAATGCTTATTCATTCTTTTGATGTTTCTTTCCTATGGTTAACAAACTACTAAATCGGGTATAAGATCCAGAAATAAATCTATGGTAAGTGTATATAAAATAGATACGCCGATAATACCCATATAATGTGACGCTGTTTTGTGTAGTGCGAAATGTTAACCTTTTTTTTTTTACATCTGGGCGCCATTTTGGCAATATGAAAGAAAGTATATACTCTCTTGTATGCGCAACATCTTGTTCAAATGTCGGTTGGCTTCGGATTTGTTGAAAAAAATCGGTAGCTTTTTCAGATAAGCACACTGAGAATACAGCCTTTAAAAGAACAGATTTAAAAAAGGGGATTTTGAATTGTCAACAGCATGCTTGTCTTCCGAGTGGAAGACATTTTCGTTATGAATCCTTTGACCTTTTTCAATGCAAGTTTGTCAGGTGTTCTATGTTCCAAAGCTTACCGTATGGCAAAAGTCAACTGTTCGCCAATATATATCAGTGACCTGCTAAAGGGTATTAGGCGTTAATGTCACAGTTTGATAGGCGTTGGTTCTGGGAAGTATTTGTGTGATAGTTATGGACAGAACGCATTTGCATCACTCTAATGTCGACATTCGAACATATATAACCCCCAAGCGACGATGTCTCGCTTTCTTTTATATATTACTTATGAACTGTCTTCAATTAACAAACATCATCATGACAATCATCAAGCTCTCGGCTGATATAGGGGACTATACATTATATGCATAATACAGGAACTGAAACGCTTTATATTTAAAGCAATTGAGCTTTGAATAACCACATCTTATCTGTCACAATTACTGGATTCACAATTGTTCATTAAACGCGCTCTTCTTTTATTTAACAAATATCCACAAATATCATGTTACGGTAACAAAACAAACCATTTCATTGTGATTGCCATTATCATGTCTGCCTTTTTGAGGGAACTATCTATTCCGACATCTTTATTATTGATTAAGTCACAATCTAGTGAACGGCCTGTTCGATTTACTACAATGAACAATGATTGCTTGACTACAATCACTCCGATAGGACAGGCTTACATTGATGTCTGGAACCCACAGTCACTCGGGAAAAGTGCCCTTATGTTTGACAATGTTGATCTGCTGAGGGCAAACTACAACATTAGCTGTTGCCAACAGGCAAAACTGTCCATTTGTATACTGCACGGTGCTTCAAAATGAAGATATGTCCACTATCAGAAGGGGTCGGACATGGTGAGGCAGAGTACGGCAGAATAACAAAGGTTAATACAACCCAATACAAGTACATCTATTAGTTTACCCATAATACAACCCAGTACTACCCAATACAAGTACATCTATCAGTTTATCCATAATACAACCCAGTGCTACCCAAAACAAGTGTTGGTTTACCCATAATATAACCCAGTGCTACCCAATACAAGTGTTGGTTTACCCATAATACAACCCAGTACTACCCAAAACAAGTGTTGATTTACACATGATACAACCCAGTACTACCCAATACAAGTGTTGATTTACCCATAATACAACCCAGTGCTACCCAATACAAGTGTTGGTTTACCCATAATATAACCCAGTGCTACCCAATACAAGTGTTGGTTTACGCATAATGCAACCCAGTACTACCCAATACAAGTGTTGGTTTACCCATAATACAACCCAGTACTACCCAATACAAGTACATCTATCAGTTTCCCCATAATACAACCCAGTACTACCCAAAACAAGTGTTGATTTACACATAATACAACCCAGTACTACCCAATACAAGTGTTGATTTACCCATAATACAACCCAGTGCTACCCTATACAAGTGTTGGTTTACCCATAATATAACCCAGTGCTACCCAATACAAGTACATCTATCAGTTTATCCATAATACAACCCAGTGCTACCCAATACAAGTGTTGATTTACCCATAATACAACCCAGTACTACCCAATACAATTGTTGGTTTACCCATAATACAACCCAGTACTACCTGATACACGTGTTGATTTACCAATAATATAACCCAGTACTACCCAATACAAGTGTTGGTTTACCCATAATACAACCCAGTGCTACCCAATACAAGTGTTGATTTACCCATAATATAACCCAGTACTACCAAATACAAGTGTTGGTTTACCCATAATACAAACCAGTGCTACCCAATACAAGTGTTGGTTTACCCATAATACAACCCAGTGCTACCCAATACACGTGTTGGTTTACCCATAATACAACCCAGTACTACCCAATACAGCCAAGAACTACCAAATACAGCCAAGTACTACCCAATACAGTACTACCCAATACTACCCAATACAGTACAACCAATACAGCCAAGGACTACCCAATACAGCCAAGTACTACTCAATACAGTACTACCCAATACAGTACTCCCCAATACAGTACTACCCAATACAGCCAAGTGCTACCCAATACAGTACTACCCAATACTCCCCAATACAGTACTACCCAATACAGTCCTCCCCAATACAGTACTACCCAATACAGTACTCCCCAATACAGTACTCCCCAATACAGTACTGCCCAATACAGTACTACCCAGTACTACCCAATACAGTACAACCAATACAGCCAAGTACTACCCAATACAGCCAAGTACTACCCAGTACAGTACTACCCAATACAGCCAAGTCCTACCCAATACAGTACTCCCCAATACAGTACTCCCCAATACAGTACTCCCCAATACAGCCAGGTACTCCCCAATACAGCCAAGTCCTACCCAATACAGTACTCCCCAATACAGCCAGGTACTCCCCAATACAGCCAAGTCCTACCCAATACAGTACTCCCCAATACAGTACTCCCCAATACAGCCAGGTACTCCCCAATACAGCCAAGTCCTACCCAATACAGTACTCCCCAATACAGCCAGGTACTCCCCAATACAGCCAAGTACTCCCCAATACAGTACTATCCAATACAGTAATACACAAAACAGTACTACCCAATACAGCCAAGTCCTACCCAATACAGTACTATCCAATACAGTACTACCCAATACAGTACTACCCAGTACAGCCAGGTACTACCCAATACAGCCAAGAACTACCAAATACAGCCAAGTACTACCCAATACAGTTCTACCCAATACAGCCAAGTCCTACCCAATACAGTACTCCCCAATACAGTACTCCCCAATACAGTACTCCCCAATACAGTACTCCCCAATACTACCCAATACAGTACTACCTAATACAGCCAAGTACTACCCAATACAGTTCTACCCAATACAGCCAAGTACTCCCCAATACAGCCATGTACTACCCAATACAGTACTCCCCAATACAGTACTCCCCAATACAGCCAGGTACTCCCCAATACAGCCAAGTACTCCCCAATCGATACTACCCATTACAACCAAGTCCTACCCAATACAGCCATGTACTACCCAATACAGTACTCCCCAATACAGCCAGGTACTCCCCAATACAGCCAAGTCCTACCCAATACAGTACTCCCCAATACAGTACTCCCCAATACAGCCAGGTACTCCCCAATACAGCCAAGTCCTACCCAATACAGTACTCCCCAATACAGTACTCCCCAATACAGTACTCCCCAATACAGCCAGGTACTCCCCAATACAGCCAAGTACTCCCCAATACAGCCATGTACTACCCAATACAGTACTCCCCAATACAGTACTCCCCAATACAGCCAAGTACTCCCCAATACAGTACTATCCAATACAGTACTACCCAATACAGTACTACCAAATTCAGCCAAGTTCTACCCAATACAGCCAAGTACTCCCCAATCGATACTACCCATTACAACCAAGTCCTACCCAATACAGCCAAGTACTACCCACTACAGCCAAGTACTACCCATACAGTACTACCCAATAAAGCCAAGTACTACCCAATACAGCCAATTACTACCCAATACATTACTACCCAATACAGCCAAGTACTCCCCAATACAGTACTATCCAATACAGTACTACCCAATACAGTACTCCCCAATACAGTACTCCCCAATACAGCCAGGTACTACCCAATACAGCCAAGAACTACCAAATACAGCCAAGTACTACCCAATACAGACAAGTACTACCCAGTACAGTACTACCCAATACAGCCAAGTTCTACCCAATACACCCAAGTACTACCCAATCGATACTACCCATTACAACCAAGTCCTACCCAATACAGTACTATCCAATACAGTACAACCCAATACAGTACTACCCAATACAACCAAGTTCTCCCCAATACAGTACTACCCAATACAGTACTGCCCAATACAACCAAGAACTACCCAATACACCCAAGTACTACCCAATACAGCCAAGTACAACCCAATACAGTACTACCCAATACAGCCAAGTCCTACCCAATACAGTACTCCCCAATACAGTACTGCCCAATACAGTCCTACCCAGTACTACCCAATACAGTACTACCCACTACAGCCAAGTACTACCCAATACAGTCCTACCCAATACAACCAAGTTCTCCCCAATACAGTACTACCCAATACAGTACTACCTAATACAGCCAAGTACTACCCATACAGTACTACCAAATACAGCCAAGTACTACCCAATACAATACTACCCAATACAGAACAACCCAATACAGCCAAGTACTACCCAATACAGCCAAGTACTACCCAGTACAGTACTACCCAATACCAAGTACTACCCAATACAGCCAAGTACTACCCAATACAGCCAAGTACTACCCAATACAGTCAAGTACTACCCAATACAACCAAGTACTACCCAATACAACCAAGTACTACCCAATACAGTACTACCCAACACAACCAAGTACTACCCAATACAAGTGTTTTCTAATAATACAACCCATTTACTCAATACACCTTCAATGTCTTCATATTGTAATAAGTTTTAAAAGTTTACCTCAAAGTATTGTTTTATTACACGAGATATGTTTTATTCCTAGTTTTCATTAACTGATAACTTAATTATGTTTGGAAAGACCACGGGAATAAAGGAAATCGCGGTAATTCTCCTGCACCCATTGCAGGTTACCTCAGTCCTGCCTCATTGGATAAACCTGCTAGAGGTTGGTAAACTGAACGTTCTATCATTGGTCAGACCCACAAGATTGCCCACACGAATGTTGGTAGTCGAGACCTTCCTAGTTGATCTTTGGCTTTTCCATTGTAATGGTGCAGATTTGTCGCGAGAAATGTTGTTGCAAGATGCATGTTTCGTCCTTAAACGTTTTTTTTGGTTAAGCAAATAGTACTCTTAGAATACTTATAAGATAACATAATTCACGTTCAATAAAATAACTAGTTCACGTCCAAAAAATACGTATGGAAATACACCGGTCATCCCATTGGCATTTTTGATCGAATGAAGATCATACAAATTGCCATCGCTTACAGTGAAAAAGGTGTAGAAGGGTTCACTTATATTAACGCTTACACAGTGATTCCATCCTGTCAACGCTCTACTGCCAATATGGAACATTTCAGGTTACTGAATGAGACTAGGACCTTACGGAGCAGTATTTTCAAACTAATTGTAAACGCTAAATATTCACGTCTTTATTTTGCAGATTTTTACCTTGCCAAATAAACAATATAAGAATAAAATAAAAACAATTACGGTTAGAATTGAGGACATTAATGTTGTCAGGAGGCAGCAAGACTAATTTAGGCGAAGGTTTTGATCTTAGATTGGTCCTTCTGGTATTGTGTTGCAGTTTATACAAGAGTGTTCGCATAGCAATGTTGAACGGAAATCCTCGACAAAGAATCGTCATTCCCGTAGAGGGACGTCAAACGCCCTCTGAGACGCAACGCGTTTGAATACCATAGGTTTTCTCTGAAAATTGTTGATCTGTTTGTTTGTGGTTTAATACCTCGCTACAACTAAGGTGATATGAGGACGGATGCCGAGGGAAACACTGCCAAGGAAAATGATTAAGGGGGAGAGAGAGAGAGAGAGAGAGAGAGAGAGAGAGAGAGAGAGAGAGAGAGAGAGAGAGAGAGAATGATTTCAAGTGTTGTCTAAGGGGATTGGGTGGGGAATGGGGGTTAGGGCAGTGCTATTTCGTTTTCTTCAGTGTCCCCTAAACTACAGGGGATTCTACATAAGTTGCCTCTGAAAACACACATCTCGAATCTGCATAGATGTTTCGATTTGTTGTGCGCCTTATCGGGAAAGTGGCCATAACACGATGCAGAAGTTAACAGTCGGATCGGATACTCCACTATGGACATCTGTTGGCGTCTCCTTCACAAATGTCAGTAGGGTTGACGTCTCGAACAAGGGAACTTATGATGAGGAACAACTAGCTATGCTCCATTCAGCAGAGCAAGCCAGGATTTCCTATGGCTAGGCACTTCACTATGTCTAGTGATTGTTGTCACCCAGGTGTTTACCATAGATCATTGTCTTACCAGGAATGAATCAAGACGCAGCAAAAGGAAGAGCATTGGGCCATTGCCTTATAAACCCATTGTCCGCTATAATTTCTTGATATCTCAATCGCCTCCGCAAGAATTGGATCATGAAACATGGAACATAAACACAGCTTACCCGAGTCTGGAGAGGCGAATCAAATAGCTTTTGACGTTAATCTTTGAATCACAGTCTACCTATTTGTATTATAATCTCCCGGCTACCAACAGTTGTTTATCAGGGTATAGGTCATCTAGCGGACCAGTGCCTACCAGAATGCTATAACAACTATTGGTAATAACTAATTGCCGTGCTTTATGGTTAGCGCTGTAATACATGTTACAGAGCCATATGGTTCACAAGCTTTCAAACGCCTTCGACATCACTGCTGATTTCGACTGCACTTGTGGACGTTATTATCTTTACCTATGACCTCTGTTTATAAATCGATGTACATGCATCCTGTTTTTACCAGTAGTTAACCAATGTTGGACGTTCAAAGGATGTACAAAAACTCGAAACTTCGGCTTATATGGCCTTGATATTTAATTAAACACTTAACAAAACAATCTCTTTATTTCGTACTTATACAATGCGTTAACATTAATCGCTACAGTGCCTATTTGGAAAATGTAATGGAAGCAATCTTCAGCGAGCTTGATATTTTTTTTTACCGAACAGCAATCACGATCACGCACCTCCCCAAAGCAATAAGTAATAGAACGAACGAACGTGCGGAAATCATAGTGTTACGGTCAAAGGACGGACAGACATTAAACAGGAAAATAATATTACAACCGCCACAGGGAGATGAAATATAATTTAAAGGGTCATTGAACTTATTCTGAATTAGAAAAAAAAAACTATCGTTGAACCATATGTTCTATATGTTAACATAAAGAAAAATACTTCTCCCAAAAGTACTGATACATCACGTTTCAAAATTCAATTATCACAACACTATACCAATATACGTAACGAGAGCAACCGTCAGCTACAGCAGTTTAGAACGGAATCTCACACACACGACCCGCGAGCTTAGTGATTTGCCGCTGAACACGCGGGAGACACGACCATCATATCGATCCCTGACTTGGTGACACACTGATGACGGCCGGAGACGGCACGAGACGTTATTAAAGTAATCATCGGGGAAAGTGATAACTTGGCTGATCAGCAGAACAAAACACTGTCTATCAGGTAATTACATCATTACTGCACTTCCGACAGCGACATCAACCAAGCACACACTATCATGTATTATTGTCGTTTGACAAGCCACTATATTTGAACTACTGAGTTCCTACCTGCACATAAAATGATTTTGCAGGTGAAAAACAACGCTCTATTTTTCAAGACGGTCGGGGTTCGATTCCCCAATCGGTCGTCAAAATGTATTCAGTCATCTGTCCGACCATCTGGGTTTTTTTGCGGGTACGCCGGTTTCTTTCAATATTAAGATCGTTTGTGCGTTTCCATCTGGACAAACAATTTGTTACATAATTGTTTGAAACAAATATAGTTTATCAAAATAAATGGGCAAATGGACAAGTATCAAAATTGCAATTCAAAAGTGTTATAGATAGGTTTTTGCATTTTTTGTTGTTGTTGACGTCATTTTTAACATTAGCGAAATTACTCAAGGAGTCAACTACATCAGACATATATACTGTATATAAAGACATCAGGAAGACACTTCCGGGCTGGGAATCGATCAACCGAGTCGTCGTACTTCCGGTGGTTGCAGTGGACAGAGAATGGCAAACTGAAGAAGGGGGACCCTATCTGATGAGGGAACAGACATAAATCATAACACTCTGAGTTTTGATCTGAGGTACCGTGCAATCAAAACCTTGATAGACAAGATATAACTGGTAGAAACAGGTGATCTGAGTGTGGTGGAGTGAGTACCAAGTAGTTTCAGTAGCACTGGTCTCTACGGAACTGTAACTACCATTAACGTACAAATATCAGACAAGTACTTCAACTCTAGAAGCAAGGGTAAGAAGGAGTTCGAAGCATACATCTGTAAGTGAGTGTTAAAACTTGAAGGAAATGGTCATCAGACAGTGCCACCAAGATTGAACAATGGGAACATCATTCAGGCGATTGCATCATACCTCACAAGGTTTAGGGAGGGCAACAACGATAACCGTAGCGAATACCGCTGGACATCAAAGATGACATTGCTAGAACGAATTGAAATAATAGTAATTAAGAAAGGTTGAAGAAAAGTGATCAGGCGTTCAATACCTTAACCTCTTTGGTAACAACATTTAGACCTGGCAGGAACACTGCATTCGGTTCATGCTAAGGCCAGCGTGCCACATGGGGATCTACTCAGAGAGGTACCATGGTGTACATCGTGTCTTTTGTTAGTAACAAGCCTGGTACAAATCCTATCTTTCTTTCTACAGAATATGGACAAGTAAGTTAGCCAGAGGAGATTGCAATCACTAACCATAGACCTGCCATTGTGCTTTAGTCAACTTCTTCAAAACAGACCGTTATAGTTCAACTGACAATGCCCTGGAAAGAGCCTTTCGAGAGTTATACAATATAAGGAAGGCACAAAAAGCAAAAAGCTTTTGTGGAGTTAAGTGTCTGCTGGTGGGAATAGGTCGGATGGGCTTGACTACAATAACAACGTAGACAACTGATTGAAGAAATATGCAGCCTGGCACAACAGACCCGGCGTAACGTGAAAGGTATCGATTAGAACCACAGATTTATCGCAGTATTTGTGTTATTGTTCGTACTTCCAAGTCGGCATTAGAACCAGGAAAGTGTCAGACAGTATTCAAAAGTGAATATCTGATTAATTGATCGATTTCGACAGACGTGGATTTTAAATCTTTATTTTCGTGATTCTGTTTTATTTAAACAAAACGAAATTATCAAAATGATAAAGAAATGAGACTGTCAAGTACACATGTTTTAAGAGGGATGGACCCAGGAATGGACCGATGGAGCCTCACCGCCGGCATCCTCAAAAAAAAGATGTTTGAGAAGTTTAAACTAATTTGAATTTGAAAATATATACGGAAGCTGGAAGATAAGAATTGCTCGAGTTCAGAGGAAGGCATATAGTCTGATGAGAATAAAAACCTCCGGACGTTCAGTTCAAACCACGGCCATGATATCTGAAACAACGAAATGTAATACTGTTTAAACTAAAGACTCATAATTTCGAACGGACCGTTCACTGGGATTGGTAATATAGGATCGTTATTCCAAACCTTAATTTGTAATTCATGGTGATTACTTAGTCATCTTATAGGTTACTGTGTGTATTGCATACGGTGTTTGAAGATTAACAGACAGGAAATAGGGATGTTTACAAAGGCTTAAGTTACGGGTGATCAATAAGGTTACGGGAATGTACTTGTATCCGGAAAACGTCGACGACGAGTCGACAAATCAATTCACAGGGAGAAGACATGTTACCAAAACGAGAGTAAGAGTTTATATTATAATACTATTGTAGTTATTGTTATTGTATCATCATGAACCTAGGCCTCTGTGGAAACTTCCTGGCTTGAAACGATGGTGCGTTAAAGATCCCGTACCTCCGCTGATAACTGTAACTTCATGTATGAATTGGAAATGTTATCATCTGCATCATACATGTATTCGCTTTAAAAAATATTTATCTGAACAAGAGTAACATGAAGATGATATAAAACAAAAGTGAGAGTACAAATGCCTGATCGGGATTCGAACACTAGAACTACCTGATGATAAGTCGGTTGTCTCATGGCTTATCCCAACAACAGATATATCCAAAACAGAATTAAGGGCTGTACTTCTCAACAACTAATGTCGACTTCCCTAGAATTAGGATGCACCGAGACAATGGTTATTCAATAAAACATCACAAACGCAAGTTTAAATCTTAACAATTAACCTCCTCCGATTCTCATTATATCGCTAGTGTCGCGCCACAAGTCTATCTCGTTACGTCATTTTCTCATTGGATTCTTTCTTAGTTTACTTTTTTTTCGAAAACCTATTTTGACTTCGTTTAACAAACAATGTTTATAAATATACTGTTAGAGAGCTTTTCAATGTTTATAAAACCTGACATCCTGTAAGTGTTAGAGAGCTATTCAATGTTTCCTCTGGTAATAATTTTGTTGTTATCCGTGGCTCAGTTGTGGCGATATCACTTTTCATCCCAGCATAAAGGTTCTAGTTTGCCATCATTCCAATAGTTACAATGCTAAATTTTGCCGTAAAAATTGGTTTTGCCTTAGAACCCGTCATGGTCAGAAAACAGATAATCATATGAATATTACCAAGAAAAGCGGTAGATAATTTTCCACCTTTGAGCAGAATTAAACCAATTTTCACTAAAAATAAAACCAGGAAAATTAATTTCCCAAAATAAAATTAACATAGAACTCCATGGGAAAATAACGTGAAGACTAACGGCACGTCACTGTGTATACATAATTATGTTCACGTTAAAACACGAAAATATTTCTCAAAGCCATTTTTTTATTCCCACTATCACAATGTTTGTTTATGTTGATATCTCAAGTTAAGAACGATCAACAATTCTCCATTCGACAAAAAAAAAATCCAAAATTTCTTTAGTAAGGTAAAAAGAAACATAATGTTTGAACAGGGGAACAATTGGAAATAAATTTTAGTCCATATCTAAAAAGTGTTCATTAAACTTCCTATAAAACTCAATACTCAATAAATAAACTGAAATTTTTGCTCATCCCTATAAAACTGATCGGATACGTAAATTCAGCAACACATTTCACACAAACTATGTGACGTGATATTCAAAACAATGTATGACGACTGCAGACCCGGATAGAAGAAGTAATAGGATCTCCCT